>NC_133775.1:28587851-28669028 GCF_003597395.2 Chelonoidis abingdonii
TATACCTGCCCCTGGAAATTTCCACTACATGCATCTGACGAAGTTGGTATTCACCCACGAAAGCTCATGCTCCAAAACGTCTGTTAGTCTATAAGGTGCCACAGGATTCTCTGCTGTGTATAAATCAAGACATTTACAATCTTTATCATATGACATTGATTTAGTATGGTGCTGTCAGCCATGCTAAGAACTATTGCTAAATATTACAAATGACAGAAAAAAATACAGTTGAGGTAATCTCAGCTAGGATGCTGCCGAGGCTCTGTTTCAGGCCAAGCTGACTGAGAAAGCCCTGAGGGAAGTTCATCCGTGCAGTGCTATATAGCCCTGGTGCAGGACATGAGGCAGAGAGGGTGCAGGCTAAACAGATCTAGGATCTGAGGTGCCTGGGCGCAAGCACATCTAGAGTGGAGCATCCATAGGGTCACTATTCAAAGAAGAACCAACACATAGAAAGAACTGCAAATCTCACTACAAGAACAAATTTCAGGTGATAGCCCAGTTTGAATAATATGTATTCAAATGTTAAGCAAAGGTTATTTGCCTCTCTGGATGTAAACATAACATGCGGCTTATGATGACAAGGAATGGTCTATCAGACGACATGCTCACAGACACTTAACTATAGTGATGCTAGCTAGTGCTGCTATAATACCTAGCACATAAAACAAATTATAACAATATTCTTAAGATTAGCATACAAGTAATAGTTCTATATAAAAACTCATAAAAACAAAATGTATGCCTACAATAACCCTGGTTTTCCTTTAAATAACCATATGAGCCATGCTTGGAGGATATTATGCTATTTAGTGATTAAGCATAAGGAAAAAGCCTATTGCAGTCATCTGGAACTCTAAAAGAAAATGATTCCAGTTTCTGTCTTTACTCTAGGTGCTGCATGTCTCACTGATGATAATAACACCAAACAGAAGGCCATACAATTCTCAATAAAATTAATGTGAAGATAAGAGGCAGCATATCCTTTGATGGTACGAAAAAGGAAACACAACCAGTGAAATGGGCTCCTTTTGTGTAGATAAAGGCAATTCTGTTTTTCATAAAAGGGACTGTGATGTGCTGCATATAACTAGAGAATATAACTGATCCAAATCATTTATTGAACAATACATCAGATTACTCTAAATGAACTGGGCTTGATTTGCCTCTCACCTACATTGGAAAGAATGAGCAGTAACACTTCTGAAGTTAACAAAGCCACACCGTGTAAAACCCATGTGTGGAAAATGAGATGCTCACCCGAGTTTCCTCAACACAGTGATATGAACTAGGGCTTGGGGAACTTCAAAGCTCAGAGATTGGATTTGTTTTGGGTAAACATCCACAAAAGACTGGATCCAAACTATCAGAACATTTTGCCTTTGTAGCATTTGGGTGGATTTCAGGGAACCTGTTTTTGTGTGAGGTATGCGGTACTTCCTGTCAGTCAGCATTTGTGTTTCCCATTTGGAACCTGGAAGTGCAGAAGAGTATGGAAAGGAAAGATAACTAGGAAAATGTTATTTCATAAGCTTGACAATGGTAAATTCAAGAAATAACCCCAGTGTTCAAAGATCCAGAACAAGAGCTCTACACCAGGCCGCATCTAGGCCCCAGCACAGAAAGAGTATTAGGAGTTGGGAGGATGATGGAAAGGTGTGGTCTGGAGCTGCTGTGCTTTGGTTATTCTCTGCTTCCTATGATCCAAAGGCTGCTCTACTTTACACTAAGTGCTAGGCAGAAATATCACAAAAGGTAGCTTAAAGCCATTTTTACCCCTATGCTCTGTCCTTTCTCCATTCCTGCACTCGATACAGGGACAGAGCAGAGCCAAGAACAGGAATACCTATCATTCCACATTTACTTATGCGCAGGCAGCCTCCTGCAGTTGTTCTGATGATTATCTTCTAATGCACGAAACATCCTTTGACCCAATCTCCTCAGTCATTTCACTGTCCGCTAAATTGTGTTTACCCTGTCAGACTCTCAATTTTATCAGAGTCACTAATACAATTTTCCAGAGCAGCAGCATTAGCTTGGCTGCCTCATCTTGTCTTTGGTGCCTTGAAGTTCAATTTATGATAGATAATAGAGACATGTTGGAACCTGCCTCCATCCCTTGAGGGATATCTTGATCCAACCCTGGGGGCAGAACATGGACGTGAACTCCTAGTAGGTGGCATGGTATCAGATGATCCATACAGGTCATATAAACAGAGATTCCATTGGGATATATGAAATGAACAGCAGTTTTCAATATCAAATGGTGGTTTCGATATGGAGAGATTTACAAAAGTGCCTGAGAAGGTAGCACACTCTTTCCCCCCCTCTTCTAAAATTACTACTGTGACATTGCACTCCACATTCTTCACAGTGATATTACTATGATATGATTATGGCATAATTATGATGCATTTTGTACAAGATGAGCCCTGTAAGGTGTCATTGGAAAAGTTATGATTGGCTGAATATGATTATCGTATTTGTATGTGCTGCATGTATCATTTTGTATCTAAAGTTAGGAATATTGACTATATCTGTATTTCAATTGTGCTTAGTCTGAATGACACTCACAACAAGACTTTCACATGCAACAATGAAGAAGCCAGATGGTGCTGATGGCAAAGACAATGGATCCCAGAAGAACTTAACCTTCCTGTAAACGTTCTAGATAGCCTGTAAGTAATGGCTGCTATGATTCAGCAAGGTATGCAAGGGCATGGAACTAGGCTACATGACTCTGGACTCCATCTTAGGATGTCTGTATTGTTCCACAAACTGGTCTTGGAACCAAGTTTTGAAACAAAGGGATCCCACCATATGCTAAAGTTATATAATGCAGGGAGTGACATCATCTGTTGCTCTTTACTCCCCACACAAGAAAACTCCTGGAAACACCTTAGGAACAAGACTGAACTGGAGGAAGTGCTGGACCCAGGCTAAAAGGATTTTTAGCCTATGAATAAAAACCTGGGGATCCCAAGCTGCAAAGCAAATGCAGCTTGTCCCTTAAGAATCTGAAAGCCTGGTTGTGCCATCTCTCAAGGTGAGAAACTGCTATTTCATATCCTACCTATTGAGTATGTTAAGCTTAGTTTGTGTTTTTATTTATTTGCTAGGTAATCTCCTTTGATCTGTTTGCTATCCCTTATAATCACTTAAAATCTATCTTTTGTAGTTAATAAACTTGTTTTATGTTTTAATTTAAACCCAGTGTGCCTTTAAGTGAAGTTTCTGGTGAAAAATCTCAGCTTGGTTTAACACAGGCATGTTGCATTTCCTCTCCACATTGAGGCGGAGGGAAACTGGATAATAAATTCAAACTGGTTGGGGTTTGGACCAGTGCAGAATGGTGCAGCTCTGGGGTCCCAGGCTGGGAAGCTGGTGGTTATTTTGACTGTAGTCTCTCTATTGTTGGTTTATGCAGTGGTTGTTCAGAGAGCTTTCATGTAACTCCTGCTGGGTGTGTCCCTACCTGTGTGAATGCTGGAGGAAGTGTAGGAATGGAGCGGGTCTGCAGCTTGTCAATGCAGCACAGCGAGAGGGAGCCCAGGCTCATGGGTCAGATGGCTCAGTTATACTCCAGTTCCATGTGGCAACCTGGGGGGAACCAGTCACAACTACTATGACTACTAATAAAAATCCCCAAATCTGAAAAACCACATTTCAGTAGTACTTCACTTGTAGCTATGTTGGTTACAGGATATGAAAGAGACAAGGTGGGTGAGGTAATTTTTTTATGGTGCCAACTTGGTAAAACAGACAAGCTTTAAAGCTACTCAGAGTTCTTCTTCAGGCATGGAAAGGTAGTAAAGCCATGTCGACATGTACAGTGCTGCAGCAGTGCAGCTATACTAATATAGTTAAGAAAAACTTTTTTAGACACTAAAATCATGGAGTTAACAGAGACACTGGATTTATGGTTTATTACAACAATCTGTAAACCACTAGCCGCCTTCACCATCAATGGTCCCTGAGAATGTGTGTTAACGACTTATACTAAACAATCTGTTCCACCTTGTATTTAGCTGTGACAATCTGAGGCCAGGCCTACACTCAAGTTTAAGTCAACACAGCTATGTCACTCAGGGATGTAAAAACTATGTCCCTCAGCATGTGTATTTAGTTGACCTAACCTCCAACCTAACCACTGGTGCAGACATTGCTAGGTTGACAGAAGGATTCTTCCATCAACCTGGCTACCATCTCTCAGGGAGATGAATTTACTACGCTGATGGGAGAACCCCTCCCGTTGGTGTCGTGAGTGTCCACACTAAAGCCCTGCAGCTGTCCCACTGTCATATTTCAAGTATAGGCAAACTCTGTGTAGCTCGAAATCTTGTCTCTTCACCAAAAAAAGTTGGTCCAATAAAATATATTACCTTTCCCACCTTGTCTGTCTAATAAAACCTTTTCCCCACCACACATCTATTTAGCAATCATAACTGGCTTATATACTCAACAACATTTACCATACTTTACAGTAACCAGAAACTGTCATACTTGTAACAATACATGATAAAACAGCACCAGGTGAAAAATGAAATGTATCATCTTCCCATGGAATTGGGTAAGAGAAAAAACAGCAAATTTACTTATGTGCAAAAGGTCCTAGGAACATGTCTCCTTAACACTAAGAACAGGTATGACCTTTAAAAGAATTGTCATTACTTATGTCAATGCCTTGGCCTTACCCTTGCTTAACACATCTTCGTTAAGAATTATCCACTGCTAAACCCTCGAAATCCTGGGCAGGGCAACTTCAAATTCAGTTAAGTGATTGGAAGCTCCTGTATAGGCCTGTCATCAACATAAAGAATGAGCACTGCACTCACTATGCCAACTTGTCAGTTCATTTACAGAGATCATAAATAACAATGGTCCAAGGATGGATCCCTGAGGTACTCCTGTAATGACAGCTATTAAATCTGACGTGACACTGTTTAATAACACAAGTTGCATGTGCCCTTTTAAATAGCTAGCACACCAATTAATTACAGATGATACCATACCTAAGTCACTCAGTTTATCCTGTAAAGGAGTGTGATTTACCAAATAGACAATAAAAACACATGTAAATGCACACTATATGCAAGATCCTGGAAAACATCTCTCACTTAATCCACAGTGCTTAAATGTATCTGGTATTCTCTCCCTAAATTAGTCAGAAATATTGTTCTGATGTTAGGCCAGTTTAGGTTACTTTATTAACTGAAGGCCAAGTGGTTACAGTCTGGAAGTGGGAGTAAGGAGAATCACAGTGATTCTGCCACTGACTCTTCAGCCACATCTGTACGAGGGAATTTTAGCAAAAGATTCTCAGGATGCTACCAGCTGCAATGATTTGTCTGAGGTCATACAACCTTAACTATTGTAGGGAATTTTAGCAAAAGATTGCTATGGGCCCTAGCACTGGTCTTGCTGAAAAGTCCCTGGGGTTGGGAAGGATATGATGTGATCTTGGGCAAGTCATTTCACATCCCTATGCCTCTGTTTCCCTAGCCTGTAACATAGAGATAATAGCTTTTAAAAAGGCTTTGTGACACTGAGATGAAAGGGGCTAAACAGCTGCAATGTATTATGACAAACAAGTTGAACCTTGCAGTATCAATTCATTATCACAGCCAAAACCCTCCCACAGTGCAAGTGAGGAATTATATCTTCATACTGCTGGACCACTTGCAAAGGACACTCACTTGGAGTTAATAAGACAGAGAAACTAGGACAGTGGGATTCAAACTGAGACTTTTCAGGATATTGTGCTCAGCTCCTGTGGGGTCTACAGATATGAGCTGGCAGTCCTCACTCTGCCTGAATCTCAGGCATTCTGGATGCAGTATAGATCAGAGACTGCTCCCCAAGGTAGGATGGGGAGTGCTGAACAAATGGAGACACATACAGTCCCTCTGGAAGTCAGTAAGTGAGAGAGGGAGAAAGGTGTGGGAGAAAGGAGACACCTTTGAGACACACTCAACCAACTAGCAGCCAGGTGAACATAGAATGCCTCCTCCCAGCCAACAACCAGGAAGCAGAGGGATGCATGGAAGCAATTAAAGGGGAGAGAAAGATCTTCTATAATGTATTATAACATTGCATTTTAGTATGTAATGACATTATACCCTTGAAGATCTGCTCCATTATGAGAGTTAGTATAAGGGGCCGAGGGAGAGAGAAGATGAGAGCCACACAAAAAATTTTAGTCTCATCACTTAATTCATTTCTGGAAAGAGTTCAGACACCACCATTATGGGTGCAGTACAAGATGAGATAAGTATAGGAGATATGAAAAGAGAGATAACGCTGTAATTGTAATTTTCTAATGATCCCTCCAGCACACTCAGAGAGGGAGAGGGATTTTCAGAGCTGAGTTGGGAATACATTCACATCATCTCTTCCTGATGGCCAGGCCAGAAGAAAATAAATCTACCTCCAACTTGCTAGGTAAAATAATATAAAGACACTTAGGGCTGGATCCTGTAATATGTTCAGCAGCTCCAGTAAGGTGCTGAGTGCTGTCATGGCCCATTGAAATCAATGGAAGCTTAGGGTGCTCAGTGCCTTCCAGGAGGTACTCAGTACCTTGAAGGATATGGCCCTTAAAGGCTAATGCATTCAACCCACACTTCCACAGATCAGTGGTCAGAGATATCTTCTGGTAATTCTGAAATACTCTGACATGTTTAGATAGTCTTGCTGAGATTTTGCTGGAGAAGCAGAACTTGCAGAGTGTAATGGTTTCCACTGGAATAAGTGGATTTTTACCTCTGTCACATTACAGGGATAAGTCCTTTGATCTTTAGTTCCTTGCTCCAGTCACATGATATAGATCAGGGCTATTAATTTCCTACCAGCACTCCTTATTGTACAGGGTACTTGACATTTTGGAACTGCTTCTTTCATTAGATCCTGAACAATTTCAGCCTAAAAACAAAATAAAACAAAAAGTCAAGTGGTCTATATTATAATTTAGGACAATTTTTGAATTTAGGTTGTTATGTTCCAGGATGGTTTGTGCTGTCTTTTGTTGCTATTTGAAATGTTTCTCTTATAGTAGGTTACATCTAATTGGGCAATTTGCATACATGTTATGCTTGTCACATTGCTACCTCTGACACTTTCTCTGGAAGTAACTAGGCAAGAGAGTGCAGGTTGTACCCTCCCTGTCATTTCTGATTTTGCAATACTCTTCAGGTTAGTCTACTTGGCAATTGGAGGCACGCATGCAGCTCATGTAGGCATACCCACACTAGCTTTATCTAGCTAATGTGCTCAGAGCAGGCTTCAGGATGGGCTGGGGACATACGTACATTCTTAGCCTCTGCTGGGGTCTGTGCTGCTGCATCTTCACAGCTATTCTTAGCGGCAATAACTAGATGAAAGCTAGCCCGGTTATGCCTACCCAAAGAGTAATCATATCTCTGACTGCACTGTAGACAGTCTTAGATCCTGACTAGTGTCTCCTCCCTTTCTCTAGTATCACCCAACGGATAGGCTATGTCTCTCCCAAGCTTATGCATTGCTGATATACTAGGAACTTTAACAGAGGAACCATTCCCATATGATGTACCTGTTCTTCTTCTGATAGCTTTTCTACAAGGTAGCAGATAGAAAAAAAAAGCAATACAATCTAAAAGAGAAAAACCCTCACTGTTTAGCTTTCTTTTCATTCTTCTTGGACACACCATTTGCCCCCCTTCACCTTTATTGCTCTGTTTGGAGCAGATGTTTCCTCTGGCCTTTGTTTTCTTCTTTTTGCAGAACCGCTTGCTTCCATTGGGACATTTTTACTTTACCTTTCCTCCATCTCTGGTGGGTCTCTCTCTCTCTCCCCCACACACACATATTATTGTCTCTGTCTGTACTGAAATCCACATATCACACATGCGGTCATGTGTCCTAGCTGTTATATATTATATTATATTATATATTTACTTTCATTTAGTTAATATTTCTATTCCTAAGGATGAGAGCTCCTTTGTACTAAATGCTGTATGAACAAAGATAGCCCAGGATTCAGAGAACTGACACTAAAACTTCCATGCATGTGGTCAGCATTTCTTAATCATTGCTGCAGTAGCTCTGTTCCAGTAACTGCAATATGAGGTATTCTTTCCCCTTGTTCAGCTTGCTGAAAATTGGCTCTGCTCATCATACCTTCCTAACTACAAGGAGGTAAGACAGGTGGCAAGTCTACTGATGAGGGGATCAGATAGAGAAGCATGGCATGCTTGGATGATGAGAGAACCATTGCTACCTTATCATTCCCCTGATTATAAACACTTTTTTTTTTAACTGAAAAATAGTTTGTGGAATTTTGACATAGTCCCTTTAGCTTTAAACTTCTAGTTGTCTTGCAGATTTCCTGCCCGGTAGGGTGAATTCCACTAACACCACTGAATTGCTGTAACAGAACAATCCTTTTCTGTAGGACAGGTAGAATATGAAGGCTCTGGGGCTGTTTATTATATTTCATAATGAGACAGACAATAAAGCAAGCTGAAACTCCTACTTATTGTACATTATATACCCTTCAGGACACTTTTCCTGATATATGATTTATTTTGAACTATGAACAACACAGTGATGGGCACAACAGCTCTACAAAAATAAACTGGCTGACTCTTGCTCTATTTAGATAATGTTTTCTCTACATCTCAGTAACAGTCAGAGGTATTACAATGTTCAATATATTTCCACAAGGCCTAAACATTAGGGAGTTAGAATCAGTGTTGCTCTAGAGAATCTTTGCAGCAGATAGGCTGGCATAAAGGTGCTGCAGAAACGAAATAGGAGTCCCTATCAGAATGGAGCTGGCTCTGGGCTTGGAAGAAGAGAAAGGAGGAAGGGGCATGGAGGATGGAAGGAGGCATGACCAAGGCACACTCTGGTAATTCTGGACCTTTGCAATGGTCCATAGGGGCCCGCAAGAGGAGACACGGAAATTAGGGAAGCACTGAGGGCTGTCCCAGCATACATTAGGTGCCAAACTGCTCCTGAAAAGCACAGGGATGAATCTGGCTCTAAGACTTCCTGGAATCTTGTCTCTGCCACCAACATCTTGCCCTTCATTGCTGTTTCAATTCAACATGACAAAAGTTGGGTCTATATAGAGAAATATTTGTTCCTAGAAAACATTTATGACTGTGGTATAATGCAAAAATTGGAAAGGGCCAAATTCTCAGTCCCACTTGTGTAAATCTGAAGTAACTGAATGAAGTTAAAGAACTACTAGCTTTACATTGGTGTAACCAAGAGAAGGGTTTGGCCAGAAGTGCTCCTTGTATCCTTACAAATCTCTAATATGAAATGAAATATAATCCATGATATTTACCATGTATTTATACTACATGAAGTAATGTACAGAAAACAATAATTCTATGTTGCAGCAGGTCCAGAAGATAATACAAATATATGTCAAGTGATACAAGGATACTATCTGAAAAACATTTTAATTTTAATATCGACATTTTAGCTTCTACTTGAAATCTTAACCACAGCCATGCATCTACAGATCCCTGCACTTTGGAAGAGTTTGACCATAGATACAAACTCTGCTTCTTGGGACTGTCTGCTGTACACAGATGAATATACAGTTCTCTTGCTGATATCTGCTAACATACTTTTTGGAGCTAAGAAATGTACAACAAGAAGTGTAGTTTTTTCTTGTTTTTTTTTTTTAACCCTAGTTGTTCATAAAAGACCTCAATAGAGATGGAAGCCAAAGTACATCAACCTTATCATACTGGTTACTTTATAAAATGCAGAACTATATATAGTATTTTTTCCTCTAAGCATAAAAAGGAAACAGAGTAATCTGAACTACCTTGTTGTATTATAAAGCAATTTTAGAACTGTAATGGTGAAATAGACTTGGTGATCCAATTTTTTTTTTCTCTGCAACCTCTATGATTTTAATGAATGTGATCATTTTAATTAAATGCTGTAAGGGATGGCAGAATATAGCACTTGACTGAAGAAAAAGTTTTAAACATATGGCATAAATTTAATATTTTGTTCCAGACTAACATGAGAAAAGAGTTTTCTTTAATATTTGAGGTTGTAAGACATTTTTTATTACCATGTAGAGTTGCAGAAAGATTTCTGAACTATAGAAACCAGTTTTAAGTTAACAACTGAGATTCTGGATCGAATTCAAGGCTAACAAAAAAAAATCAATTCTGAAAAAATAGTTAAACTAATACTTGTAGTTTAGATCTCACTGAAGGGTGGAAAAGAACTCTGATATTCTCATTTTGAAAGAAAAATCACTTACAAAATGTTAACACGATGTGAATAACCCTCTGATGATTGCTTGGCGGATCATGTGAAATGAATTGGTCTCAGTCTATAATATTTAGTAAGTACTCTGGAGTAACAACATTAGTTAAGAGAGAAGCCACAAAACATTTTGTTAACTATAAAAGTACGCAGCTCAGTCTGAGTTCACTCAGATTTCTGGAAGCATCTAGTTTATAATGGGCATGCCTGACAAACTTAACACTTGCATTAGCATAGCTGTGTGTAGATGAACATCACATCATGTCAATTGCATAGCCAATCTGATATATTATTTACTTGATCCCATGGCAACTTGCCTCCTTACACAGGCCAGAACTACATAATGAAACACAGCATCACAGTTGGCACTTTTGTACCAGCCACAGCAGCCAGGCCAAAGAATGAATGGGTAAGGTTGTCTTTATGTTGCTTTGCCACTCTCCATTCTGTATCTCATCTGGGGATAAACAGAGACTTCAGTATCACAGCTGTCAACGTGGCACTTTTACATGAGCCATACTGAAGCTTCAATTCTGTGATGTGATGAGTATTCCAACAAGGTGCTGAATGGAATCAGCTGGAATTGAGGGTGCTCCAGTGCCACTGAGTTACTTCAGTTTTACATCAACACAACTAAGAAAATGTGGCTCTTTTAAATTTTTTCATTACATCAGTCAAATTTGTTTTTGCTAGGACCGTTTCTTTATAGCAACACAAAACTTGAGATACTGAATTGAAGCAGATAACAATAAAAGACAAGCATTCAGTGGCAACAGAGAACAATTCAGAATAAGGGGCCACAAACAACTCAACGCAAATTAGTAGAGATAAACAAATGGGCTTTGATAAAAAATGAGAACCAGTGGGAAATGATGTTAACCCTTGACTTGAACCTTTTGTGAAGTTATAATATAACATTAGTTTAACTTTTTATTTTACTGTTTATAACAAAGCAAAAACTTCATGAAAAATCTGACCCTTAAGAAATTGTATAATAATTTTTGCAGACTCAAGAGATGTAGATAGTTAGGATAAAGACCAATGTGATTGCCAAAAAAATCATTTTTTGGAAGTTATTGTTCGAAAATACCTCCCTTCCATGCAAATAACCCCATATAAAATAGTTACTTTTCAGCCAAAAAGACCCATATTTTGCAGGCTTGTCTGTGAAATGGAATCAGGCAAGCAAATGAATTAATAAATAAATAAAATTTAAAAGCCTCAGTCATACATTTTAAGGCAGAAGTGATCACCAGGTCATCTTGTCTGACCTCCTGTATATCACAGGCTACCAACACTACCCTGCATCCACACTCTGAAACCAACACATGGAGTTAGACCAAAGTATTATCTAGTCCATAGGAGACCAAACTATTATGTGCCACAGGCAGAGAACAGGTGAGACTGAGGTGCACCAAGGCCCCTGCAATGGCAGGGAATCAATTAAGTGAGCTATACCCAGATAATCCCAGAAAGTCACCATTACTCCATACTATAGAGGAAGGCAATAAATAAATAAATAAATAAATAAATCCACTGACAATCTGACCTGGGGGAAAATTCCTTCCCAACCCCATATATGGTGATCAGTTAGACCCTGAGCATGTGAACAAGAACCAGTCAGTCAAGCACTCGAGAGACAGAATGCTTGATATCACCTCAGAGACCTGACTCACTCCATCTATTGTATCAACTCCAGCTAGGGCCACTGATGCTTTACAGGATGGAGAAAAAAACAATCCAAAACAAAACCCCACAAAAATACATCAGGGGAAAAATCCTTTCCAGGCCCCGGCAGCATGTCAAGGTTGTAGAATTATATTGAATGTATTTTATGTAGTCAGGTGAACCTCTAAATGTTCATAGCAAATTACTGTAAATCGAATAAAGGTCCCTAGGCAGGTTAAGTCATACAGTTGGAGATGACCCAGAGAGAGCCCCCAAACTGGGCAGAGGCACATGAAAAGATGGCAGTGCACTACATGGTTGGGTATATCACTTGGGAAGAAGATATGGTGTTAAGAAAAATGAAGAAAATAAGTCTATTTGAAGAACTGAAAAGAAAAATTCCAGGGATGGGTGACTTATTTGGTGTGGTCCATCATTTTGGCAAATCCAAGGTCCATTTAGTTTTAATCCAGGACTGACATCTAGTGCTTCATATCAAGTACGTTGAAGTTATTTAGTAAATTTAATAAAAATAAAGACAAAGCCACTAGGAGCTCTCACATCACTTGCATGAAATATGCTGTTTAAGAGATGCATGATAAGTGGAGTTAAAAAAAATATATCAAAACCCTCTCTCTCTGAGAAGAAAAATGGCTAGGTTGGCTTGGAGTAAAATTTTTGTTTGCTCTTCTCATTCCTCGGTCCTCATATTTAAGACCAATTTTTCCCAGGCCTTAAAGTCTTTGGCTTGATTTTCACACTAAGGCCATTTTACACCATGGTAGTATTGCAAAGGGGACCAGGAGCAGGAGTAAATTATTTATACCCACTTTAAAGTCCCCTTATAGTGTCAAAGCATTGTAAAGTGGCTCTAGCTAAAATAAAAATCAGGCCCTTTTCCTCTGATTCTTAACTGCCTTGCATTTCATGTAGTTATTTACTTTTGAGGTAGGGTGACCAGACAGCAAATGTGAAAAATCGGGACAGGGGGTGAGGGGTAATAGGAGCCTACATAGTAAAAAGACCCTAAAATTGGGACTGTCCCTATAAAATCGGGACATCTGGTCACCCTACTTTGAGTACAGAGGATGTAAATGCTATCAGATGGGAATAGCAGCATTTTACACTCAATTTCCATTCACTCTGCACAGATCCAAATAGCTACACAAGGGACAAGGCAGAGGAGAATCAAGCCCCTTAGATTTAAATAAAAGAAGAAATAGATATTCAGTATACTGTACAGTGTTCGCATTATATATGGCCTGAAACTGGAACACAGGATCCAAAACTTCCTGCACTTTGAGAGGCTCAGTTTAGTATTTTAGAGCTAGACTGCTTTCAGGAGATGCAGGCACTGCCATATCTAGAAATGGGTTCAAGTTTGGGAAAAATAACTGAGATTATTATTTTCTAACTATCCTAACCTGCCTTGCCAACAGGAACCTCCTCCCTGCACAGGACTACCCTTCTCTGGCACACTTTCCCCTTTGGCGTTTTCTGGGATGAAGAGCTCTTACTTCCTTTCACAAAGAGATGGCTCTCAAACACCATTCTTAATCCTAGAGTAGCTGGACATTGCTGCTAAAATGATCAACAGCAAAATAGTTTAAAGTTGACATTTAAATTGTTGCCGTGATTCTTTTAGTTCACATCATGTTGAATGGGGGCAGTTCATAGCTCTCCAAGCTATCATTTGATGGAGTGCAGCAGCAGTAAGGCTGTGCTGCTTTGGCCACTTTCTGAATTTCTTTGCATACATGATCTCCCTCCCAGAGATGAGTGAAATCATAAAATAAACTAATAAGAGAATTGACCAAGTAGTTTTACATTTTCAATAGGTTCAGGTGTGGTTCAGTTCAAATTTTAGACTCAGAGTTCAGGTTAGTGTTCCCCTCTCTCATTATAATCCAAGGGGAGTTTTTCTGGCAATTACATTCATTGTAAATTGTACTGAATTGTATGGTCACAAACATTTGACTTTACTAACGGAATCAGACAGGATGTGGGGTCTGATTAAAGTAGGAAAGACGCCTATTTATTCTGAACTATTTTACTTAGTAAATGAGCAATTACAGGAAAGGAAACTTAGAAAAAAGAGTTGGCAATAACATTAAAATATATATTTTGGAAAACAAACTAAAGTTTTCTTCTGTGTAGCAGAACCATTTTCAAGGTTAAAATATTAACTCTAACTTAGATTTTGCAATGTTGTGTCCATTTTCTGTTCCAAACAAAAGAATATTTAAGGATCTGATCCTGCAGATGCTTAGTATTGCATGTTAGGGGCTGATCCTCAGCTGGTATTCATCAGTATTCCTCATAGAGTGTAGTCCCTTGATTTCTACAGGACAAATCATGTTGATAAGCACTACACTTGGTAGGTAGCATGTGTTCACAAGATGAAACCCTTTGCTTGTGTCTTGTTCAGTGCTGAGCATAATATTCGTGTTTAACAAATAATAAAGAATTATTTGTTACTAAGTGTAGATTTGCAATAAATGTCATACCTGTAACATTTCATCACAAACCAATTGAAGTGTTAAGGTCTGATCCTGTAATCTCCTTCTCACACAAGGAGTCCCACTGATTTCAGTGGAAGTTAGGTGATGCTCTGTACCTTACTGATTGGGCCCTTAGGACCTGTCCTGCAGTATTACCCTGTGTATTTCCTGCAATGTGCTGGCATCCTTTAGTTCCTGTCGACAACGCTCAATACTTCACATGATTCACTTGGCAACTGCAGTATGGAACAATTTGCCAAATACACGATCACCAAATGGATTTCTAGAGCAAGAGACTGGAGGCACACTTTTCTCACAAACCCCACTGGCCAAAGGAGAAAACAGACCACTTTTTTACATAAAGCTGCAGGAAAGTCTCCTATTAGAACACTTATGATGGCCATTAATTTGTGTGAATCAGCTTTGCATCCTGGTAAACAAATAAGAATGCAATATGGATCAGTACTTGAATTTACCTTTCAGTTCTGGATAAAGTGCAAAGGTAAACTTGATAAGAATTAACGCAGACTGAGGCTACGTTTGCAAGACAATAATGCAAAACTCAGATCTTTTGTCAGTGCAATGTGCACAGCCATGAACAGTAGCATGTTATTGACAGATTTGCCTGTGCACCACAGGAACAATTATGTGCCATATAGGATGACTGGAGGTAAGACACTATGTTGTTTCCCCTGGCCTGTCTTTTCTCATTTTCCTTCAATTACCATATTTTCCATATTATTTCCTCCAGCATTAATGCTTAAATTTTGAACTGTGGTTCAAACACTTAAAACACATATTTCCCCTCAGGATTTAGCGCTTCTCACTCATTTTTATTTCTTTTACCAGACAAACATTTCAAAGCTACTGCTGGTGAGTATGTAATAATAAAAGGTAGCAGGCAACTGACCTCCTGTATTTTTCTGGAAAAGTAATTAGTGAGATTCCCAACAGACAGGGAGAAGTGGGTGATATATTACTACTTGTAGGTGGTTTAGAAAGGCATATATTACAACACCCACACAGCAATAATCAACTTATATATTTTAATGTAGAAGCAATGTAACAGCATTATATGGAAATGAGCTTTTTAAGCAACATGTTTATGTTTTCTAGGACAGACAATGTATCCTTTAGGACATCCATTCTTATAGCCTCTATGTCACAAAGACAACTGATGGTGGAAGGAGATATAATCAGCTAAAGTCTTCAACATTCCTTATTTCATTCAACAACTGATAATGGACTCCAGGCTAGGATTTTGCAATAGAAAAAAACAATGTAAACTAGGCACACTCATTTTTCATGTCCCCCCTTGGGGAATTCTGGCTTGTCATCATTACTGCATACATTCACCCCTGCATAAGTGAAACTTAGATGCTGTCTTCAGAGTAATATACCACCTTAAGCAGTCAAAAGTATGATTGCCTAGCAATAATTTCAACCAAGACATTACAATAAAAGTTTAAGTAATTTTAAAAGCATTTTCAAAAATGCTTGCAGTGAAAGTGTGTGTGTATTGTGTAGAGATGTTTGTGTGTACGTATGTGCACAGATCCACACATGTAAATGCAAGCATTTTTGGTTTCCCTATTTTTTTCCTTGTAAAAAAAAAGAATTTGCGTTTTCATCTCAATCGCATTAATGTATATAGCACTCTAAATGAAAAAAAATCAGATAACTTTACAAAAACCAAGCACTAAAAAAATAAAATAACGTGAAACAGATGTAGGTGAACAGCACATTTAAATGAAGAAGTCTTAAGCCAAATGTCTGAAGACGAACAGAGACTCTTCATGCCTTGTAACTGGCATTAAGGCCTAAACTAGTGATACAGAAGGTGAAGGATTAAGCACCAAACACTGCAGCTTAAATGTACCATAGTGCAATATTGCAGAATTGTCATAACAATTCATCAGCACAGACCCCAAATCTACTCCCTTACCTGTCTTTAATCAAACAAAAGCTCACTCTTCTGGTGAAAGAGGTGATTAGAGTTTTGCAAGACTGTTGTTCGGTTCTCTGTAAAATCCATATGAAGTACAGTAAAACAAGCGTAAGTGAATGGAATATCACTTTACCAGATATTAGGAATGGCAATATACAAAAACCTGTAGGAGTACACTTCAACCTCCCTGGCCAAACTATAGCAGACCTTAAGGTGGCCATCCTGCAGCAAAAAAACTTCAGGACCAGACTTCAAAGAGAAACTGCTGAGCTTCAGTTCATCTGCAAATTTGACACCATCAGCTCAGGATTAAACTAAGACTGTGAATGGCTTGCCAACTACAAAACCAGTTTCTCCTCCCTTGGTTTTCACACTTCAACTGCTAGAACAGGGCCTCATCCTCCCTGATTGAACTAACCTCTTTATCTCTAGCTTGCTTGCTTATATATACCTGCCCCTGGAAATTTCCACTACATGCATCTGACGAAGCGGGTATTCACCCACGAAAGCTCATGCTCCAAAACGTCTGTTAGTCTATAAGGTGCCACAAGATTCTCTGCTGCTTTTACAGATCAGACTAACATGGCTACCCCTCTGATACTTACCACATTACTGTGACTTTAAAACAGGAGAACAGAAAACCAGTGAAATACTGGAGGACAGGAAATAGGACAACTAAGGCCTTGTCCTGGCAAACTGCTGTGCATAGTAAGATCCCTTCAGCTACGTGGAGCCCCATTATCTCTTATTAGGGTCTCTACTGAACTCAGAAGAGTTATTCTGGATTTAAATTGGGATGACCAAGACCAAAATCTGCACTGCTGGTTCTAATACCCCTTCCCAGGGCCAGCTCCAGGGGTTTTGCCGCCCCAAGCAGCCCCCCCCCCCCCAAAAAGCTACAATCGCAATCCCGATCTGCAGCAATTCAGCGGGAGGTCCTTCACTCCTAGTGGGAATGAAAGACCCTCCGCCGAATTGCCACTGAATCCCTGAAAGTGCTGTCCCACTCCTGAGTTGCCGCCCCAAGCACCTGCTTGATAAGCTGGTGCCTGGAGCCGGCCCTGCCCCAATTCAGGGGTCCAGAGACTCAGGCTCTGCAGATTTTGGATTTTTAAATCCAGAGTTAACTTGAGCTTCAGAAAATGGGGGAAGACCTATCTGTTCTCTCAAACTTTTGAGGAGGAGGTAGGTTAGAAAGGTGTAAAGAAGTTGAAAGGAGTGATGACTTAATTTTGATTGGATCATTGGATGGGGAGAAATTCAGGATTCATTCACTAAGTTCGGTATTTTTTTTGGTAAATATACATGTGACGTAGATGAGCTAGAGTGACATAGATGAGCTAGAGTGACATAGATGAGCACATCTTTTTAAAAAGTGAAATAAATACAGTATAGACATATCTTTCTCCTGACGAGGGATGCTAACTAACGAGTCCAGAGCTAGTACCATGCAAATACAGCTTCTGAAATATGGGTCAGGTCTCAGTGAAGTCAGGAGTTCCAGTCACTACCTATCCAAAAGGTGAAGTTAAGCTGTTTGTAAAGCTCTATTTTTTTTGTACACTGTGTTTATAGTTAAAATCGAATGTATCACTTATCATCACAGAGCACATTATGAAGTGAAGCTCCTCTGTAGCGGTCTGTGCCATATTTCTTGGACTTATTTTAGCTACCTTAATTACAACACCTATGAACCACATAAAAGTAAAAATATCAATCACTTACAAAGTGCTTTTTGTCCATTGAGCTCAAAATATTTTACAAAGACAGGAAAATATTTTACAGATGAGGAAAATCAGGCATGGAGAGGTAAAATGACCCAGACACAGAAGTTCTGTGGCTGCACTGGGAACTGAACCCAAGTCTTCTGACTCCCATACTGGTGCCCTAAAGTTATTGTACCTCAGCTTCATCCATTCAGTGATGCTTGATAAACTTTTAAAATCCCGCAATGTGAACATGCAATTGTTTATATGTATATCTATTTAAGTGCTCATGACCCTTTTTTGTAAGCCTAAATTGAGGAATTTGTTCATGTAAATCAGTCTCACCCCACTAATATTTGTATGCAAAAATGATTTTTTTGCCCAGCTGTAAAAGCTACTTTTTGTTTTCTTAAAATCCTCAAGGTGAAAAGATTTTTTTCCCTTTCTTCATAATCCTGCAATAAGATGATTTACTCACCTAGAAATGAGAACATTTTGGTGTAGCTCTAAGGTCTCGCTGCTCAGTCGTTATCCTCTCATTTAAATAACTGAGTCAAATTCCGCATTTGTATGTACACACAGTTCTAGCTGATATCAAATGGGTACCATGTATCTGCAACCAGGAATAGAGTTGGGGCCATCTCTTTTCAAAAGTATAACAACATGTGCATGGAGGCAAGATATAGGTGGTAGTTATGGCAGGATTCTCAGAGCTGGAATATTAATAATCACTCACTTTGGAAAGTACCTTGAGATCCTCAGATGAAAGATCCTCTAGAAGTCCCAAGTGGTGGTGTTAGCCTGACATACACATTTTGGGTGAGAAAGTGGCCTTGGACCCGTATCTACTTAATCAATTTAAGATTATTGCTATTATCCTACATTTCCTGTGCCTAAGCCAATTTTCAGTTTATTTTAATGGTTTTCCCTATATTATTTTGCAAGAGTAATAACTATGGACTAATGTAACTCACACTGAGTACATCAAATCAGTGGAACTGCACACATAGCCAAGTACTAAACGTGAGTATGGGTGGCCATGTTAGGCAAGGAATTTTGTTTGAGCGTAGACTGAGTTAAAAAAAAAAAAAAGAGGCAACTTCTGAGTCACAATTTTCCCTGAGTTCCTTTGTTACACAAGTTGGGGCAGAGAGCATGGTATGTCAGCATATTGTCAGATGCAGCATATTCCCTCCCTCATGGGCAGCTAATTCTGCTGGCTGACACAAAGGGGGGATGGAGCCAGTGGTTTCCCCAGGAATTGAAATTAGGGGGGGTGTTCGAATTTACAGGGGAGGTATCAGGTCCAATGAGATATATAAAAGAGATATGAATAAAGTAAATGTTTTGTTAGGATTATGCAAATTTAACATAAGGAAAATGCAAGTTACACCAAAACACATAACAGATCTAGATTTCTAAAATAAAATAAAATAAAAAAAATGTATTTAATTTAAATTGACTTTTGAAAAGTGAGCCATCGTGGGATAAGAGGGCAGTCCTCTCATCGATCAGTAACTGGTTAAAAGATGGGAAACAAAGGGTAGGAATAAATTATCAGTTTTCAGAATGGAACGCGATAAATAGTGGTATCCTTGAGGGGTCAGTACTGGGACCAGTACTGTTCAACATATTCATCTGGAAAAATGGGTAAATAGTGAGGTGGCAAAATTTGCAGATGATACAAAACTATTCAAGATAGTTAAGTATTCACTTTTCTTCGCACGCAGTCAAGATTTTGTAGACCTTATCATATCCCCATTAGTCATGTCTTTTCTAAGTTGAAATTCCCAGTCATTTTAATCTCTCCTCCTATTTCATACCCCTGATCATTTAGTTGCCCATCTCCTGCACCTTTTCCAATTCCAATATATATTTTTTAGGAGATGGGTGACCAGATCTACACACACTATTCAAGGGTGCCTACCATGGATTTTATATACAGGCAATTGATATTTTCTGTCTTATTATCTATCCCTTTCTTAATGATTCCAACATGTTTGCTTTGTGACTGCTGCTGCACGTTGAGTGGATGTTTTCAAAACTATCCACAGTGACTCCAAGATCTCTTTCATGAGTGTTAACACTAATTCAGAAGTCATTTTGTATGTATAGTTGAGATTGCTTTCCCATGTGCATTTACTTTGCATTATCAACATTGAATTTCATTTGCCATTTTGTTGCCAGTCACCCAGTTTTGTGAGTCCTTTGTTACTCTTCCAGTCTTGGCCCTACGGGGAAAGTGAATAAGGAAATTTTATTTAATCCTTCACATAACACAAGAACTAGGGGTCACTCAATGAAATTAACAGACAGCAGGTTTTAAAAAAAACAAAAGGAAGTACTTCTTCACACAATATAAAGTCAACCCAGGGGGAACTCTTTTGCCAGGGGATGCTGTGAAGACCAAAACTATAACAGGATTAGAAAAGAACTAGATAAATTCCTGGAGAACAGGTCCATCTGTGGCTATTAACAGGATGTGGAGGGATGCAATACGATGCTCTGAGTGTCCCTAGCCTGTTTGTCAGAAGCTGGGAATGGGCAACAGGCGATGGATCACTTGATGATTACCTGTTCTGTTTCATTCCCTCTGAAGCACCTGGCATTGGCCACTGTTGTAAGACAAGGTACTGGGCTATATGGACTATTGGTCTGACCCAGTATGACCATTCTTATGTAAAAATTAATTATAATAATAAAAATGGTTAGTACAGAACTCCCCAATATAATGACCTCCCAAGATAGCAATAATGTGAGATAACAACCTTGGAAAATAATGCATTTTTAAAAATCTTGGCCTACTAGGAAACATATTGTATATAAGTTGCCATTCCTAGTCACAAATCTAGCATTCTGGAGCAAAGTGACTAAACTATAGTCCGACAAACAAATGTTTATTTAAACATGTCCCTCACTTTTGCCCTCCACCGGCACTCCACTCACGGATGTTGTCCTTGGTCAGTGGAGACTCAGAGTTCAGAGGTGCTTTCCAGGTGGGAGACAAGAAGGCACCTTGGCTTGTTCTTCCAGTTGCTCACTGTTCGCTCTGGCCATGTCTGTTCTTTGTACCACCGTTCACTCCACCGCTTTGTTGCCAATGGCCCTGCACAGTCACCTTCGGCTGCCACCTGCCACTGTGACCTCTGCGAGTTGGTCTCTTGAGGTCCACCAGCTTCAGTGATTTCAGCTGAGCTTTCAGTGCGGGAATCTCGCTCGCTGCTAGTGCAGTCTGGGTTGTCTCTTACACAAAAACACTGTCCCCACAGGAACACTGTCCCACACAGGACTAACGCACTTAGACCTGATTGTCAAGTGATTTAGCTGCAGTGGTCACTTAACAGAACAAAAGATATCTATGGAGGCCTAATCTGCTCTGTCTTTAAAACAGTGGAGAGGGACAGGTCCCCACCCTCTCTCTTGATGCCTTCAAATCATCACAGGCTACAGTTCTACTGCCCTTACTCATACAATAAGAACAACATTTCATCCCCCATTCCCTCCACATTCAAGTGGTTTGTAACCAAACCAGCCAAAATCTATCACTTGGGCAACACTGCTGTGTTTGCTGGATACCTAGGTAGATAGATTAGGTGTGAATGTAAATATAATCTGGCCCTGAAGCCTTTCCCCGCAGCCCCAGCTCATCACTAGCTGTCAGGGAGAGCTCATTTAGACTTTGCTTACAAATCATCATTTGAAATTATTAGGTTGGCTAACATCACCGAAATGAATGCACTGACATCATAAAAAACAGCTGTATAAGGAAGCAAGGAAGCTAGTCTATGTTCATACTATTCAAATCCATTATACTTTTTCAGATACACGTATTTTATCATGCACTGTATAAGCTTTTAAAGTGTGTATTAATGTTTCAGTTTAAATTCAGATTTCCAAACAATCACTGAATTGGTATACAACTAGCTCACCAAACTGGGGGGAGGGGTGTTGGGGAAATTCAGGGAGGGTGTAGGGAAATCACTGGATGGAGCCATGGCTCTGCTCTCTCCCTACTCTTCTCTTCCTGCTCTTCATTCCAATCTCAACTGGTTGCTTGGGAGGCAGTGTTACAGCCCTGGTGAGCCTGTTGTTCCAATAGCACCCACGATCCTGATCCAAGCAAGCCTGACAGGGAAATGATAGTGGCAGCTTGTGCCCCTGTGCAGACACACAGTTGCATGTCACAACTGAGCTTTGAGAAGAGACTTCAGGATTTAGCCCTTTGTTAATTACTCTAACAGTGTTAAAGGTTCCCCAAACTCCAACAGTAAGATGAAGAATTCAGACCTAGTAAACAAGGGTAATGCTGCTTTTATGAATCCACGCTGACTATGAAGTTTTGCAATTTTAAATGGACTGCAGTTGTTTCTATCAATGTTTCTAATAATACCAATTTTTTCACTGAAGCCAGGGTTATTGGTCAGTCCTTTCCTGGACCTTTTCTTGTTCTTTTTCTTAAACATGGGAATTACTTTCACACCTTCTAGTCCTCTAGTACTAACTTGTCCTCAATGAACTCTCAGAAATATTCACCAAAGGCTACTATTTCCCTTGACATTTCCTTCAGAATTCTGGTATGTACTGCATTTAAGCCTAGTGCTTTGTCAAAGTTAATAGTAATAATTGCCTAATTATCAGCTCTAGTATGATGGTAAAACCTTTTAACATTTCACTTTTCCCCAAGGAGAATATATTGCTGTCTTTGGAATGTTGCCTTCCCCTTCTTTTGGGAATACTTAGGCAAAGAATTCATTTTGCCCTCAGCTAAATGAACCTCATGCTGCCCCTCATTAGCCATACTGTCTCTCTACCTGTCTGCCTGTGTCACAAAGTGTATGTATATAAATAGACATATGTACGCCAGATTCACTGGTGATTTTTAGCTTTCTGATTCTCCCACTTACAGAAATGTATGTCAGGAGTTACTCCACCGAACTCACAGAAGTTACCTCTTTTTAAGCTGATACAAATGAGAAAAGAATCTGGCCAACTCCTCCATATCCCACCCCAAAACCTCAGTGATAGAGACCAATCCCCAATTGGTATAACAGACCCATAATGAGGGTTTACTCACCACTGGGGCTCCCCCTCACAGCTGGTCTCTGGGGATTAGTTTTTGTCCAGTTTAGTGCCCCCTTCTGTCACTTATTTGCCCCACAGCCCCTCTCACACTCCAGGGTGCTCTCTCTTTGTGACTCACCCCTCAAACTAGGTCACTATATAATTCCACCTTCTGGAGCATCAAAATCTTGCTAGAACAATTGTCTAGATAGCACCATGAACAGTCCTGCACCACTTCCCAGTGACTGGAAGGGGAATCCAGGCCTTCCCTGTACACTGGGTACCAGCCTAGGGACCCTATAACTAGCACCCAGGTCTACAAAGTCCCCTCCCTTACTATTGTTTCCCTGGGCTTCTTCCTACCTTGCCTTCCCTGCAACTCCTCTGGTCTTGACTCTTCTTCCAGGCTAGGATACCAGGACGTATTCTCTCCTTGGGTTTCCTCTCTTCTACCTCTCTGCTCCCAGATAATGACTGCAGACTCTTTCCCTGCAGCCCCCTATTACTACCAACTTCCTTTCTTTATATTCCTCCCCCAGCTTCTTCCCCAGCTGGTCTTCATCAGAAATAAGTATTTATAAATCCCCCAGCCTCCCTTCAAGTGTAACTGTGAATATTAATCAGTCTCTTCTGGGTCACCTTAACCCCTTCAGGCCTGGTCTGGGGCAAACACTCTATCTTACATGCCTGCTCAACTTAAAGAAACCCTGAGATACTCTAAGCTGCACCAGAGGGTAAACTAGCTAGGCCCAGGACTGGAAAAGAAGAAACATGTTAGAAAGCTACCTTTGCTTTCTCTCTCAGGCGAGCCATGTGCACAGCTCTGGCACATGAGAGGACAGAGCCCGAAGACCCTGATTCTCCATTGCTTTGCCTCATATAATCATCTACTCTACAGCAAAATGAGTGCACAATGGATGTAAAATGCTGCCAAATGAGAAAGACAACACTTTGCACTGACACTGCACAGGTGTGACTACATTATGCATAAGGCAATACAGAGTCAGCCCTTAAGTCAGTGAGGAGCCATAATATTTCTCCTACTACTGGTTATGTGACATGAGATTAAAGTTAGGGTCACTAACCACCACCCTGTGTTCTGAAACTTACGGTGGGAACAGAAGGTCACATAGTAAGAGCTAAATTTTCAAAAGAATAGCTTCCCTTGATGGGTGCTATTTATTCCATTTATCTCACTATTCTTTGAACTAGACCTTTGTAGAGTTCGGATTTGTTTCAGAATCCAGATCTTTACTTCACTGCTTGTTCCTATCTTTACAATGGGCTATATCCAATCCCTTCCTAGGAAAATGTCGGAAAACTGAGGAACTTTCTGACTTCAATTCTAATCATTGTAATCATTCAGACTCGTAGTTTGTGGTTTAGCAACATCCCTACGAAATACTAGAATAGTGGGTTTCTGTCACAGTCTGCCCAGAAATTCCCTCAGAATATTCCTTCCTGCCTACATGAAACTCAACCATTTATCCCTAAAACTCCTATGATATCTGTCTTTTTTCTCTGAACTTTAGTAACACAACTCATTTGATTGTATTTACTACATCTCATGACATATTACATCTACCCCTTCCAAGTTAAAGGTTTTGTCCTCCTGCTTTTCACTTTCATGTCTTAATTCTAACAACACTGGAATCACTTGTTTCCTGATTCTCCCTTTCGTTTTCTCCCTCATTTCCTCTTTATTACTAACATCACTATGAAAACTTCTCATTTTGTTTACTAGACAAGTCTCAGATTGAATGGAGAAGCTATGCCATGCTGGATTCAATTCAATACAATATTAACAGTCAAATTAACAGTCTGATTTCTTTACTGTCTTGCATCTTGCAGGAACCTGTGCAAAGTGAGTTCAAAGTGGGTATAAAATGTTAACCAAATAGAAGTGGTACCATGTTACATGCCCATTACGTAAATGACTATGGAAGACAGAAGAAGAATCAGGTGCAATCTCTGCTTCCAGCACTCAGTATTCTGGCTGACAGAAGACAGTAAAGTCTCAGACTAGAATTTTAGGCCATACCTGTACTATTGTCCTGGGAGTGGAAGAGTAAACATCCATGCTATGAGCATACGTTCAAGTGATCTTTAAGCCAGAGAACTGCTGGAAGCAGTCTTTCAATTTCTGCCATTGAATTCAATAGGACAAGACTTCACACTGGAATCCTCCCTTCAGAACTGAGACCCTACCTTAGACTTGGACACTGGTGATATGCCTGGTGGATGGGGAAAGCTGGCTCCCTGAGGCAGGCACAGTGAGCTTTCATATTGCGTGTGTATCCTGGACCATGGCCTCGTCTACCCCTTCTTCCACTTATCTGGGGCTCTCCTGCCCAGAGAGGTGACTTCCCATAACAAGCAAGGTACAACAAGTGTTCACACATGGATCACTTTAACTGAGCTTATAAAGAAATGACCTTGTAGAGGGCATCCTTTCAAAAATGGCTAAATCTGCTGATGACACAGAGCTGAGAAGTAGTAAATACAGAGGAACAGAGCAAACAAAGTTATATTGATTTGGATAGAATTAGGATTATGGGATGCTAAGTAGTTTATGTTGTTCCATGTAAAGAAGCAAAAGGTAATGAGACTAGGGACCTAATATAAGCATGGAGACTAACGTTTAAATTAAAGCAAAATACAGAACAGAGACCAGGAAAAGGAAGTGGATATACGATTGTGGAAAATATTTAAAATTATCATGTACAATATTTGGCAGCTATAAAGAAGTGAAGAAAGTTCTGGGGACAGGAAATTGGATGTGGGGGTGGAGGGAAAATGAAAAAAGAGAGAATTATATTTTATCAATGGTAGGCATTCTGGCACTGCATAAAAGGATAGTGAGGCCATATGTGGGATATTGTGTGCAGTTCTGATCACCACATTATACTGCAGAAAGGATACTGCTGAGATGGAAAAAATGCAATAGATGGACAGTTTGGGAGGATGATTTATTCATTTTGAAGAACGATTAGCCAGCTTGAGCATTTCCAGCTTAGATGATTTACGAATAATCACAGAAGCTGTATTTCATCTTGAAAGGAAGGGCATGGATTGATGACAGCCTGATATTGAATTAAGGCAAAATGTTAAATTAGATATTAGGAAACACAAACTGCGAGGTCAATTAGACAATAAAATACTTTGCCAATGCAAACTGCCGTGGCACTGTTTACTCTAGGTGCTCAAAAGCATGCCAGATTAATGTAGACCCTGATTCTGCAATCCTTAAGTGGGCAAACATCCTATTAACGTCAGTTAGAGCTTTGGGATTGAAGTTTAACTCTTAGATTTTTCAAAGAACTGAACAAAGTTGAGCAACTCATTTCTCACTGATATCAAGAGGAGTTGAGTGGCTAAAATCCCTCTTTGATCTATTCCTGTTTCAAAGCAGGTAGCTCAAAGCACACTAAGGAACTGTTAGTGTGCATCAGCAGGGACCACACATATTGTTAGTGCATGGGAGGCTAATCCACAGTAGATTCATGCCCCAGTAAACTTTTGCATAGACAAGTCCTTAGTAACAGCATACCTATAACAAGTCAACACTAGATCTACTTAGATCTCACCCTTCTTTTCACATTCTGACTGAAGGAATTTAAAAATTGACAGAAATACATTTAAAAAATTCAGAGAAATTAAAACAGTTAATGGAAGAGCTGAAGTCACATGGGTTTTCCATTCTTGAATAGTCCTATTACAGAATGGCTGTTCTATTTATAAGGTTAATAACTTTAAAATAAAATGGACAGCTAAATGTAAAGTTATTTTTCTGGCTTTGGCTGGACAGGAACATGCTAATAAGTTCTATAGCGTACATGCAGATTTGTACATACTAATTCTGAAAAGGTGTTTACAATCAACAGATAAAGTTAATGCCTGAGGGTTAAATAAATGGTCCTCCTTTAATCAGGCCTCTCCCAAATTGTGTGAGGTCTGCAGAAAATGTTGTGGATTCACAAACCCACTGTCTGATGTTTAGCACCATCAGCCAGCAGAAATACTGTGAGAACAGTAAAACATAAAGAGACTATAAAGAAGCAAGGAAAAATTCAGCCAGAAAAGCTGCAGAAATCAAGGAAACAGAACACAATCAGAGAAGCTAAAGTGAAATAGATGCAGAATATAAAAAGAAACAGAATCAAAAATAGAAAAAACACAAATGAAAGGTAGCAGAATGTCTAGAGAGATGGAGAGTAGCCTGGGGGAAGACTAGAGAAACACAGTAACACACAAAAAAAAGGAAAGCTGAAAAGAGAAGCTAGGGTGAGCTTAGCTCACAGTGAGAAAGTGGAGAGTACATGAGCGCCAGCAAAACAAAGCAATGGGGAGTGAACATTTTCTTAATTAAATATTTACTATCCATGGAATACTCTTGTACTTATTTTTATTCTTCTAGAAACAGTCAAACTGAACTATGAAGTAGAAATAAGGGTCTAAACCTCTTTACTTTCCTCCTGTCCCCCAATATGGTGTATGTTAAAAATTACAGAGATGCAGCACCTGCATATAACTTTAAAGTGCCATGATCTTGATTTGGTGAAAGGCCAAGTGCCTACAGCATCCACTGACTTCAGCTGGACTTGTGGGGGCTCAGCCCTTCAAAGTCAGGCCCTGTGTGATGACCAATACAGAGATGCTTGTTTGCAGCTATATTTTGAAGAGCAACGGCTGCTTATGAGCAATACGTCCCTTGGGAACACTTTCCCTACCGTGAATTGTCCACTCAGTAACAGCAAGTTAGCCACCACATAACAGCAACATTTGTGACTTTGTGACATCATGTTCTCCACTTACTTGCATCATTTTTGTGTGGCAAAAACAGACAAGATGCCAAGAAGTATCTCACTGAAAGGAAAAGTACAGCTTATCTGAGACTGTCAAACTCTGGGGGCTACGCAAAACCAAGTTGCAGTCAAGTGGGAGTTGCACAGGTTGGTTGTATGCAGATTGTGGAAGCAGAAGGATAAGTTTTTGGCTAAATATAAAGATGGACAGCTGAATAGCTGCCATAAGGGTCGACCTGAAGGAAAAGTCCCTGATGTCTACCAGGCTTGCTCTACATGGTTCAAGGGGAAGAGGACGCAGAGAACACCGCTTGCTGGAAAAAGCCCTTCAGTTTGCTGCTTCACTTGGATTGAATAATTTTAAGAGAAGTGACGGGTGGTTTACCAGATGGAAGAAATGTTGCAATGTTGCTTACAAAAAAGAGCCTGGTGAAAAACAGTCGGCAGACAAACCAGCAGCTGAGCAGTGGCAGTGCAAAAAACTTCCTCACATTCTTGATCAGTTTTCCCCAGCTGATATCTACGATGCTAACAAAACAGGACTTAAATCTGAAAAGACTCTGTGACAGAGGACATGTAGAAAAAAATGAAAAGCTAGAAGGAGGGAATGCTTCAAAGGACAGGGTAACTGTGCTCATCTGTACCAATATGGATGGGAGTGACAAACGCCCGCTGTTCATGCTAGGCAAGTCAACCTGACCCAAGATGCTTTCTGAACAATTTCAGTAAACTTCCCCTCAATTATGTCAGTTCAGCAAGTGCATGGATGACAGGTGAGATTTTCATCAACTAGCTAAAAAATTGGCATCGTCAGCTTTGCTTGCAGACCCATAAAATATGCCTCTTACTGGATAACTGTTCCGCATACCCTCAAATTGTATTTCTCACTAGCATTCAGCTCCAATTCTTACCCCCTAACACTACATCTTTGATACAACCTATGGATCAAGGTGTGATTAAGAACATGAAGGGACATTACCAATCAAAAATCACAAAGCAGATTATTGTTGCTATTGATGAAGACCCCAGTGCAGATGTTCAAAAAGTCCTGAAAACTGTAAATTTGCTAGATTGCGTTCATCTTGTTGCAGACATGGCAAGATGTAAAGCCAACATTTCTCAACTGTTTCAGGGAAGGCACACTTGTGCTAGTAGAAGGTGTGCTAGATGGGATACTGAAGAGTTTGATGACCCCCTGAACGACATTCTGCTTCCAGTCAACATGAAAAAAAGAGGACTTAGTAGCTGCTTAGTAGGATTTGCTCAAGTATGGAGACCCAACTGAGGAGGAATTTTAAATGCTGCACCTGCTGCAAGTCCAGAGAAATGAGCTTGTGTTGATGAAACATAACATTAGAGGATAATCAAGACAGTAAGGATGATTTTGATGGAGTTCCACCTCCAACAAACGCCAAGCTCTTGAAGACTTTGAATACACTTCAGCGCTTTTCACAACTACAGGGATTTAGGTCTACAGGTCTCTTTAGGATATTGAATACCATCTTCAAAACAAAATTGTGACTGAGAAGAACCAGAGCAAATTAACAGAATTCTTTCACCTTAAATGAGTGAGTTTATCCATTCTTAATTTACAAGTTGATACTCACTGGATAAATATAATACACTATGATGTGGAATAAGATTTGTCATAGTTAATGTTTGATTTTTCTTTAAACATAAAAATAAAACTTGACGCATTTGCTCCAACCCCTTAGACAGAGACAAACACCTACAAGATCTCTTTCAAGTATTCTTACAACTACAATACCCACCTGCTGATGTGAAGAAACAGATTGACAGAGCCAGAAGAGTACCCAGATGTCACCTACTACAGGACAGGCTCAACAAAGAGAGTAACAGAAAGTCACTAGCTGTCACCTTCAGCCCCCAACTAAAACCTCTCCAGTGCATCATCAAAGACCTACAACCTATCCTGCAGGACGATCTATCACTGAGACAGATCTTGGGAGACAGGCCAGTCCTCGCTTACAGACAGCCCCTCAACCTGAAGCAAATACTCACCGGTAACTACACACCACACAACAAAAACACTAACCCAGAAGCTATCCTTGCAAAAAAGCCCGTTCCCAACTCTTTCCACATATCTATTCAGGTGACATCATTGTAGGACCTAATCACATCAGCCATACTATCAGTGGCTCATTCACCTGCACATCTACCAATGTGATATATGCCATCATGTGCCAGCAATGCCCCTCTGCCATGTACATTGGCCAAACCGGACAGTCTCTATGCAAAAGAATAAATGGACACAAATCAGACATCAAAAATTATAACATTCAAAAACCAGTCAGAGAACACTTCAACCTCCCTGGTCACTCAATTACAGACCTCAAAGTCACAATGCTCCAACAAAAAAACTTCAAAAACAGACTCCAATGAGAAACTGCAGAACTGGAATTAATTTGCAAACAGGACACCATTAAATTAGGCTTAAATAAAGACTGGAGTGGATGGGTCATTACACAAAGTAAAAACTATTTTCCCATGCTCATTTTCCCCCTACTGTTACTCACACCTTCTTGTCAACTGTTGGAAATAGGCCATTCTGATTATCACTACACATTTTTTTCTCTTGCTGATAATAGGCCACCTTAATTGATTACTCTCATTATAGCTGGTATGGCAACACTCATTTTTTCATATTCTCTGTGTATCTCTTTCTTCCTACTGTATTTTCCACTGTATGCATCCAGTGAAGCGGGTTTTAACCCATGAAAGCTTATGCTCAAATAAATTGTGAGTCTCTAAGGTACCACAAGTACTCCTCGTTCTTTTTGCTAATATGGTAGTAGGCTACAAATGCAGAACAAAGTACATATCTAAAATGTACAGTATGTTGTGATGGAATCCCTGGGGTACAACCTGGAACTGTAGGACCCTCCATCCTGGGCTGTCTCACAATGCTTTGCTAGTGACAAACAGCAAACCCTTCTAGGTGCTGTTATCACTCAGCTACTAGCATTCAGTGACACATAGCTAAATTGCATGAATGCTCTCTAAGCCACTCATGAACTATACAGAGGGAGATGCCAGCAAAATGTAGTCTTACACTGCTCAAGACCATCTCTTGAACAATGAAAGCTCATTAATTAGTTCACCTCTTTGTCAATGGATAGCAGACATGCACCAGCCTTTGTAATCTGAGCAGATTCCCCAAGCACTTTGGACAAATTCACCGATAAAGATAAAATATTAAAATAAGTTTAATTAACTACAGAAAGATAGATTTTAAGTTATTATAAGCAGTAGGCATAAAGGTCAGAGATCGTTACCTAAGAAAATAAAAAGTAAACATGCATTCTAAATGCTAAACTTTCAGACTAAGCAAGATTTGAATCAAACAGCTTTTCTCATCCAGTTGCAGGTAGGTTACAGCTTTTAACACGCAGGCTGAGAAGGAAATTCAGCCTGAGTCCAATCTCTTCTGTTCAAAGTCTTTATGTTCCCTGCATTCTTGTTGCCTTCAGTGTAGGTGGGGGAAGAAAGAGGCAGTCTCATAATGTCACTGTCCCTTATTTTATACTCTCAATTCATGTCCCTGAAAAGATACTGGCCCAGGCATGTCCTGGTGGGTCTTGCTGAGTCACAGAGTTGAGCAATCCTCATTGTGCAGCAGTCTCTTACAGAATTGTAAATCTATTGTTTACAATTCCTCTGCTGACCAATGGTCATTTAACATCCTCCTGGGGTGTGGGTTACCACCTTTTTTTAAGTCACTGGAGAGCTAGCAGTGGGCATCTCCCAAACTCCTAATAACAACCATATAGCAAAATCTCAGAACTTCATACAGAATAATGAGATACATATTTTGACAGAACAATGAGTTTCAGCAGTTCATAACCTTTCATATGGTATCTTACATGGCATGCTTTGTATGAAATATAACAACCATGTACAAATGATGAATATGGGGATTACAGGGTGCTACTTTGAGATCCAGTGTGTCACATGTGTATATTAATGTAATACTATAGAAGTCATGGGCAAACTACGGCCCGCTGGCCACACCCGGCCCATGGGACTGTCCTATCTGGGCCCCGAGCTCCTGGCTTGGGAGGCTAGCCCCCGGCCCCTCCCCTGCTGTCCCTCCTCCCCCATAGCCTCAGCTAGCTCGCTCGCTCCACTGCCAGTGCATGCTCTGGGTGGCGGGGCTCTGAGCTCCTGGGGCAGCACAGCTGCAGAGCGAGGGCCTGACCTGGTGTTCTGTGCTGTGTGGTGGCGGCAGCATGCCCCGGCTCCAGCCAGGTGGCGCAGCTGTAGCACCGCCAGCCACTGGTGCTCCAGGCAGTGTGGTGAGGGGCAATGGACTTTGGGGTGGTGGTCAGGGGGCGGGGGTGTGGATAGGAAGTTGGGGGGAAACAGGGGGTTGAATGGGAGCAGGGGTCCTGGGGGGATAGTCAGGAAGGAGGGGGGGTTGGATCAGGTGACAGGGGTTCCAGGTGCAGTCAGGGGACAGGGAGAAGGGGTGGCTGGATGGGGCAAGGGTCCCGGGGAGGCTGTCAGGGAACAGGGGGGATTGGATGGGGCAGGAGTCCTGGGGAAGGGGCAGATAGAAGGTGGGGGCAGGCCACAACACCCTCCTCTAACTGGTGCTCCATACAATTTACAAAACCCGATGTGGCCCTCAGGCCAAAAAGTTTGCCCACCCCTGTACTATAGCAATAAGAATAAACATACATCACATTGTTACTATTTCAGATTGTTAGTGTATTTTAGCTGTTTTACATATCAGAAAAAGCAGATTGCCTTTGGTCAGATGACACTTTCCATAACATCAACAGCCACGTAGGAGCAACACAGCAAAAGGGCACCAATATGTTGCTATTAATGAGCATCTACTTTTCCTACAAAAATGTAGTGCCTACTTGTTCTTTCAAAAGCAACCCTTTTTCCCCGTTGCTGCTGCTTTCTTCCACCCCTCCCCCCTTCTTCCTTAGTCTCAATCCGGAGACAAAACTGAAAGAAAAGTGATTGCATCTACACAGACAGTCAAATCCAGTGTGTTGGTCTCAGTGTCTCGGTCAGTCAAAAATGTAAGGAAGAGCATTATGCAAATCCATGAAGGAACCAGACAGTATTTGCTGATGGGTGAAGCCTGTAAGTAAATGACCTCAATTTTTTCAAAGGCCACAACAGCAAAGGGGGGAGTCGCTAAGGCTCCTATTATGGTCACTACCAGCACATCTGATCACTCCACATCTGAAGCTATTGAGCTTTACTCAGAGAGGTATGGAAGGTCAAAACCAGGAAACTTGATTGTTGCATCTGTTACCAGAAAGGCACTGACTATGTTTGAAGCTTGTTCTTGTCACCTAGAGTTATATTGAGGTTCTTTAGGGGAACTATCCTAACGGGTTGTCTTGGGCTAAGATAGTAGCTTGGTGGATTAAACACATCTTTAAACAGGGGTAGATTTGGCAGCTTAAGGAGCAAATTCTGTAAGGCAACTTGTCACCTGATCTCAGGAGAGGTGATGATGGACAGAAGCAGCTAGGCCAGATTGGGCAGTCTCATGTGTATAATAACCACTACCATTTGCCTGAGTGTCTACTAGTCCTGTGTGAAAAGCATTGAGCCACACCGGGAGCAATATCCTGCTACTGAATAGCCCAAGGCAAACCAGAGTTTCTTAGTTTCTATGCATTGGCTCCCCAAGGAGAAACAGCTAGTTTGCGGATCAGGTTTTTCTGGTCTTTCTTTTCAGTGAGATTTTGATAAGGTGTTTCTTGAAAGTCAAGGTATGATGCACTGTAACACCAAGATACAACAGGCTTTAAGCTGAGGTCTAGCCCATGTCCATTGAGGAAGATAAACTTTTTTTGGCCTTTATGTGGTACAGATGGTGACAGCTGGAAACTGTCCTGAAAGAAATCTATCCTGATGGCAGGCACAGCGGTTTTCCAAGTGAGGAAACAGCCCTTGCTTTTTGAAAGTGCACCCTCTTTGCATAATTGAATCCCTTTCTTGACTTTCCTCAGAAGAGGAGGCAGCACTTGTTGTTCTTACAATCAATTAATATGGAAAAGGGTTGGTGTGGCACCTCCTCCTGGCTGTCCTGGGGATTAGTTTTTCCAGATGTTTCACCATTCACCCATCCTGTCTCACCCTGGAGCCTCCTCTTGGTGACTCAGCCCTCCACCAAATCATTATGTGGTTTCCCCTTCTGGGGGTAACAAAGTCTTTCTTAGACAAACTGTCCCAAGATGTTCGCTGCTTGGCCTTTGTCATGTCCCCAGTAGGGGAACCCAGGCCTGTGGTCTATTCTGGGTTCCAGTTCAGGGGCCCTCTCAAGGGAGTCATTTCAGATTTTGGGTTTTTGTTTTTTTGGGGGAGAGAGGGACTTTTACTTTGATTCCAAAGGCTACTTGATACTTGAAAACTCTTGGGTTTTTTGCAGATAACTTAGATACAGTGCTCCTGCCAAATAATAATTTCTAATTCCTATATCAGGGGTCAGCAACCTCTGGCACGCGGCTTACCAGAGTAAGTACCCTGGCGGGCTGGGCCAGTTTGTTTACCTGCCACGTCAGCAGGTTCGGTCAATCGTGGCTCCCACTGGCTGCGGTTTGCCATCCCAGGCCAATGGGGCCTGTGGGAAGCGGCACGGGTGAGGGATGTGCTGGCCACGTCTTCCCGCCACCCCCATTGGCCTGGGATGGTGAACCACGGCCAGTGGGAGTCATGATTGGTCGAACCTGCTGACGCGGCAGGTAAACAAACTGGCCCGGCCCACCAGGGTGCTTACCCTGGCGAGCTGCGTGCCAAAGGTTGCCGACCCCTGTCCTATATAAAGAAAGAAAATTAAATAAATATTAAACCTACTCACCTCTAATACTTGTCCAATTCACTTATTAGGTTTAAAAAATTAAAGTAGATTCTTACTTTGTTTTTAACTCTTGAATACAACAATTGAAACAATTGTAGAAAAATCTAGATTACTTTCTATCACTTTTCTGCAGTTCAGCAAGCTTAGAACAGATCATTTAAACTTTTGGAAACATCCTATTAGGGCAAGGCCCCAGGAGTTTATACTGCACGTGCCTGGGGACAAGGGGTGTTACCATACTACAAATAATAGGCTAGAAAAGGACTTTAAACAGGAGTGAAACTAGCACTTTCAAGTCACTTTCATAGTATTGCCAACCCTAAATGTTCAAAAATCAAGAATCAGGCTCACGAAAAATCACAAGATAATCTTATTATTTTAAAGCCAATGTTAAAGTAATAGATTTGGTGGGTTTTTTTTTAAAATCTACATTCTGCTTTTTGAGCCTTTAAGGTGCACTAGGATCCCATTTTGAAGTTTTCTCCACAGCCACAAGAGTTAGAAATTTCATTTTTCTTTAAGAATGAAGGCTGAAATCATCACATATCCATTTGACTCCAGGAGCTGGGGCTTTAAGGAAGACAATAATTATCATGAGACTCATGACAAAAACACGGTTTTCACTTTTGTTTAAAGGCTAGTTACTTTCCAGAAGGCTCTTAAACACAACACAACATTGATTGAGTTGCAGTTTTCATAGGATAATATTTTAAATCAAACACCAAGAAAATTCCATGTTTTAAAGTTGGGGGAAGAAGGGGAGAATTGAGACTTCGGAGGTATACCTGGGCCACTGCAGGCAGAAAAGGAAAATAAACAGGCTCAAGAGCACTGGGCAGCTCTTCCTCTTGAAAGAAAGTTGGAGGGTCAAATCTTCTAGTCCTTAATCAAGTAAAACTTCTATTGCCATCAGTGCCTCCACTCATAGATATAAACATCATAGTGAACATGTGATAACATGTATGGTCAATAACTATATACTTCATACTTAAATATCTGAGCCATCTTATATGCATTGGCTCAGGGACTACATTTTCTGGCATATTCTGAGCAGTGCTGTGTGCACAGATTGTACTCAGTGAATACTACAAATCATGACAATAATGGTTGACTTTAAGGACTCTGTGGATGCAATTCTGTTCTTTGTTTTGGAATTGGTCTGAATACAGCTGAAACCCTTAGAACTGATGTGTAATCACATCTGATACTCATATGACACTTTCTCATTCCTTCCTTTTCTCAAACTCCAAAACAAAATGGTTTTCAGTTAAAATCTAAAATTGCACAGCAGGCATTGCTGTACAACTCAGCCTGGGGCAGAACCTGCCACCCATTGGTGGTTAAGTGCTCTCCACTCATCTGACTCTCATTCTTTTTCTTTCTTCATCCTTCCTGACCTCTGTGCTGCTTTTCATACTGTCAAGCATGACATCATTCCCAATCATTTGAGACCAATTGCTGGAGCCTCAGAAAGCTGGCCTTCTTGGTTTCACTCCCATCTATCAGAGGTCTCTTTTTTTGCAGCATGCAGAAGAGAGGGAGGCTGGTCCAGTGCATAGGGAGCTTGCCCTGAGAAACCTGGGTTCTACTTCCCCCTAACCTCCGTGGACTTCCTGTATGACTTCAGGTCAGTGCCTTAGGAAGAGAGTTTCAAAGGTTTTTAGGCACCAAAAGATGAAGCTAGGCATCTAGTGGGGTATACAAAGTACCTAGCCTTAAAGGCAGTTTGGAAAATCCCACTAGGTGTCTAAATACCTTTGAAAATCTGGCTGTTAGTCTGTGTGTGCCTCAATGCCTCCATCTGTACAATGAGGATAATAGCACTGCTCTACCTTACCAAGGGGCTGTGATGTGAGATGCTCAGATAATACAATGAAGGGGCCACATAAGTACCAGAGGTAGAGTGGGAACTTCTCTATACCATTGCTATCTCTTCTCTGGGTTTTGGCCCCTTCTTTTCACTTATGCCCCTCACATCTGCCTCTTTTCTGAATGTAACATTGTCTCAGAAGGCTTGGCTGTGTTTCTTCTGAGTCCCCTGTGTTCTCTCTTCAACCCCACCTCCCCTCAGAGGGATTCCTGTTTTACAGGTTCATCTAAGGACTTCCAGATCCTTAATTTAATAACCAGCCTCTTCTTATCTTAATCACCCTGTCTCTGTTTGTAAACAAAACACTGACTCCCTGCCCTAGGTACACAAGCTGGGAGAAGCACCTCTCTACAGAATTCACATTCCACATAATACTAAGCAGTTAAGAGCTCTGCCTGGGAGTCCACCTCCTGTATTAAACTCAGGAGGGAGAGGCAAGCCCCCCTGCCCTACCTAATAGGCACCTTTGGGCCCTCCAATCAGCAGCCAAGGCCTGAATTGACCTACATTGCTGCTTTCCCCTGAGCCATCTCCTATCTTCCTGGCTTGTCCTCTCTCTGGATTCACCAGCCTCCCAACTCCCACCTGTTAGCAAGTGACTGCAGCCTATTTCCCTACAGCCCCATTCTGCTGTTGGCTCCCTGGCTTTATGGATGTTTTGCCTGTTCCTACCCAGCTGAGACTGTTCCCAGTCAACCCCCTGCTCCCCTTCCAGGTGAAGCCTGTGGAATTAACTGGCCTGCCTGGCCATCTTAACCCCTTCAAGTCTTGTGTGAGGTAGACACCTCATCACAGCTTGGTAGTTAGGAACTACTTCCTTTCTCTCATTCTTTATCTATCTTGTCTATTTGACTAGTAAGCTCTTTGAATCAGGAATGTCTTTTACTGTATGTCTGTACAGTTCCTACTGCAGTGGTGATCCCAATTTTGGTTGGGACTTCTAAGTGCATTTTTGATACATTTTTACTTGTCTGGAGGATTAAAGTCATGCTGGGAAGAATCTGTTAGCACTTGGGTGCTAATGTACCAGGGTCCAATTTTAAAAGTTGGCTTTTTAGTTTGAGTAATTGCTTTATGGATGTCTAATGTTAGACATATGGGACCTGATTTTGAAAGCTGCTGATCTCCTCCAGCATCCAGTTCCTTCTGACTTATCTGGAAAATTATGAGTGTTCAGTCCTCTCAGGATCAGATCCTAGGATTCTTATCTAAATCAGTTAAATTCAGTTGGAAAACAATGAAAAATAAATGAAGACCAAAAGAATAAATACATTATGTATAAAGAAATGAGAGTTCACCCAACAGATATGCCAGTCCTCAGGTACTTGTGAACAAAGCTTGTGAAACTTTGTGAATTGTTTAGCAATTTGCAAGTAGCAGGGATATTTTGACTAGATTACTTTCTTGTATGCCAGAAAGAACAACAAGCAAATTTTCTAGAAGGGAATAGTGTAAATTCCTCTAGCTGTGTCATAATTGTGGTTTCCATGGAAACTAGGCAGATAACATGAGTTGAGATCACTTGCCTTCTATACTCACTCTGTGTTATTGTATTTACATGCTGCCATCTTGATTTACATCATTAGGACTAATTTCCCCTGACAAAAAGTTGTGTTTCCTTTAACAGCAGCACAATGCTGTCTAATGCTAATTGAATGGCATTGTTGTGTCACTCTTCAAAGTCCCATTCTTATAGGGTGAAGAAATAAAATGGCAGCTCTCATGTGTTTGGTTTCCTCACAACTACTTAAATGGCTGGTTAGAACAAAATGCCTGGCAGGCTGTATACATTTAAAAAAAGACAGACAAATACCTACAGAAAGCTGGAGTGCATGCACCCACTGATGTCTCATTAACAGACATTTTCCCTTCATGATCTTACACAAAGGTCTCATTGTCACTCAGAATGCAAGTTGAAGTGCTATGGAGTAAAGTAAGTGCCACAATTCTTTCCCCCACAGACACCACCTAATTCATTCCAGGTTGCTCTCTTTCTAATGCTTTTAGAACTTAAAACACTACCTATGGTAGGACTACCCCTGAGAGAAAGATGAACAGGATTTGGGCTCCCCTTTGTGCCGCTGTTTTAGCTATACATTTCTGATTCATATTTAACTGGTTTATTACTGTCTTGTAAATTGTTCTTTATACTTTCAGACAACATTCCAAATAACTCCTGAATGGCAGTGAGTCTTCTCAGCACAGTAGCGTCCAATATCCTCCTCCTAACACTTCGCCCTGACTGTTTAACATTATAAGACCTGCCAGAGATGGTGACAGGGATAAGAACAACATGCTCTTAGCATGCCAAGCCCTCTCAAATGTAAATGGCCAGTGTCAGATGAAGATGAAAGAGTGGAAACTGTGTTTGATGATGGATGCTCTGTTTATTATATGGAAGACTTCTCTGAGAGTTTCCAAGCTAGAAATGAAGTTTCTCTACAGATTGTTACACTTGGGTACTCCCACTAAAATTCCACCTACCGTGGATGCTTCCTTCTTTTTATTTCAAGTTTGTGAATTAAGACACAATGCAACACTAATGTAAACAAATTTTATCTGAGGGTTTGGCTAAACTGGAGAGTTGCAGTGCTGATGGTGGGTTTACAGCGCTGCAACTTACTCACCGTCCACACTTGCAAGGCACATACAGCGCTGCATCTCCCTGGCTGCAGCGCTGGCTGTACTCCTGCTCTGCCTGGGGTATAACAATTGTAGCGCTGGTGATGCAGTGCTGCTCCGCCAGTGTGGCCACCAAAAGCACTGTAATTGGCCTTCAGAGGTATTCAGAGGTATCCCAGAATGCCTGTTCAGCCACTCCCAACAGCGCTGCAAATGCTGCAAATGTGGCCACACTGCAGCGCTGGTAGCTGTCAGTGTGGCCACACTGCAGCGCTTTCCCTACACAGCTCTACGAAGACAGCTGTAACTCCCAGCACTGTACAGCTGCAAGTGTAGCCATACCCTAAGGCTATATCTGCACTTTGACCTGGGGATGTGATTCCCAGCTTGACGAGAGCTTGTGTGGGTGTGTCTCATCAAGTTAGGGCACTAAAAATAGTAGCCATGAGAGTGTGAGCTGCAGGAGGGGCTAGCTGTCCTGCGTATGTATCCATCTGAGACACTTAGGCATATAGTGAGGGCAGCTAGCCTGTCCTGCTGCTCAAACTGCCACAGCTATGCTCTATTTTTAGCACGCTAGCACGGGTATGTCTTGAGCAGAGAATCAAAGTGTAATCATAATCTTAGATGCAAAAAATATTGTCCACACTATGTATCATCTCCTTTGGCTATTGGCTTAATGTAGAACATAAGAACAGCCACACTGGGTCAGACCAAAGGTCCATCTAGCCCAGTATCCTGTCTTCCAATAGTGGCCAATGCCAGGTGCTCCAGAGGGAATGAACAGAACAGGTAATCATCAGGTGATCCATCCCATCACCCATTCCCAGCATTATAAAATGTAAGCATTCTTTAGCTAAAAAACACAGAAAAATCACAAGAAAAGAAGCATATTTCAAAAAAGTATATTAATAGTTTGTGTCTGTTCACAGATTTTAAAAAGAGAAAGGATCACTGTGATCCTCTAGTCTGACCTCCTGAATGGAACAAGCAATTCAATTTCACCCAGTAATTTCTGCAATCGAGGGAATGTGTATATATGAATGTGGTATATGTCAATAAATGACACTGAGGGCCTGATGCTCATTTACACTAAGGTCATTTTCATCATGCAGTTCATGGAAAGTTGGTGTAAATATGCTACACTGACTTTACAGATCCTTTACACTGCAAGAGCATTGGGAAGTTCTCCTAGTGTAAAAAAGAATCCATGTTTTTATGATACATTCACTTTCGCGTACATTTGAGGTGCATAGTACATTCTACTCCTTCTACTCATATTGAATTTCTTTGGCCCACACATAAGTCATTTGTTCTGACCTAAGTGGTCCATGCCTTGGTCTCTTGCTGCCACTTATAAGACTTAAATTGCACCTCCTTTTAACTTGTAATTTTTCAGTCGCTCTCAAAAGTCACAACTGTCACAGTTAAACAGAATGGGTTCGGCACAATATATATTACAATTAAGCACAGTATCAAACAAAAATAAGACTGCTGGTGTGAACCTTATACATTAAAAAAATCACATGTATGCTTTTTTTCTTTTCTTTTTTTCAAAATTGTTTCCCTTTTCTCATATAAGGGTAAAGCTGTTAAGGGATCATACGCTACATTTTTCAGTAGGAGAGATGTAAGACTACAAGTACTGATACCTTGACTAACTGTTTTTTTAAATTTATTATCCCCCCAAAAGACTCATGATGACAATTTAGCCTATGTGATTTCTTCAAAACTGCCAGCTTGTACAACATATTGTGTTATCTTGTTCAGTTGTATTTCCATTTTATTACTAATTTTAAAAATAAATGGGTAGATATATTGGTATGAAATAGAACATAATAGACAGAACACTTAAGCTGTAAAGCATTTTACCATAAAAGGAGTGGCCCATACTTTCTTGTTCACTCAGCAAACAGCACAGTCTTTATTCTGGTGTTGGTCTCTTTTAGTCCTAATTAAAGCAGACAGCATGGTAAAATGTCTATTTTGTGCACATACATTCACTGATGTTTGCATGTTTAACAGTAGTTTATGGTTTAACAGCATGGCACACTGCAATGGAACATGCATAAGGTTCCAGATATCAAAGTTAGCTTTGGTTTGACTTTGTGAGATTCTAAAAGCATCTGTGCTTTGTTGTGCTTGCTTAGATCCCAACAGTGATTTAGTTCTGAGGATTATATATTTGTCTCTTATGTGTCAAAAGTCTTGTCCCTAGTGACTTTACAACTCTGTTTTTGTATTTAATGTGAAAGAATGATAGCTTCACATTGATGATTGTCAGCAGTTGCTATTTATCATCTGTCAAAAGTTTTCCTCATGGGAAGACAGAAAATCAAATGGATTATGGCTGTTTTTTTTAGTTGCTTAAAGGAATCTTACATGACACAAGGCTAAACAGAATGGCAAAACTGCTCCTGACAACTAAGTTAACATTCATAGCAATATGTGATTTTATGCACGTTAACAGAAGAACTGCCAATCATTTTGACAGAGCAACATATTTAAAAATGCTATGTCAGTTCACCTGTCTGACCTCTAGGTTACAAGATCACCTGTCTTAATAGTTCCATATTTCTATGGTATTCTCTAGAAAAAAAATCTGTGCAAAAAAACAGGGCTAGTTAGTGAATCTGAAAAGGATAGATATGAAAGGGATACAATTATTGGATATTTACTTCATCAGCTCTTTCATCTACCAGTCAAGATTGTTAGGTCAAATATGGATATCTTCTTCAGAATATAAAGAAAGAATTCCAGGGGCAAATGTGTGGAGTCATAGCTGGAATGGAACTTTCTCTGCAACAGGAGGAGTTCCCTGTGGTTATATACCATTGACAGAAAGAGATCCAGTTCTTGATACGGTGACAAAATGCAAATTGAAATGTGGTCCATTTATGTTATTTTAGCCAATGGAGAGGGTATTAGTAAGAATGCACTTGTTTGTATTACCTTCCCTCTACACATACAAACCTTTACAACATAGGGTTTGCCCACTGAGTCAGATGTGGAATTTATGCAAAACGTATGATTATTTTTGTAGTGATTTATAGAAAAAAAAATCAAGCGAGTCATGAAAGGGAACCATAACATCCTTGCACACCTCTCCTATTTTCCTTTTCTTTGTGTATGTTTACTGCATACACAAATGTGTCAATTTGTGTATGGAAACATAAGATATAAATTAAGTGAAATGTTCTCTTTCTGCTACACAACTCAGAACTATTTGGAGATATAAGGTTCTTTAATACTCTCCAACTGCACAGAACAGTCAGAAGCTCTTCAGAGAGCATATATGATACATGAAATTCCAAAGATCTGAGCCTACAGAATTTATCAGGTGACTTCTTTCAGCCTGCATTCTGGGAATAATCATGGATCCTGTTTCATGCCAAAATGCTCTGAAAAAGGCTGTTCTAATGATATTTCAGTTGGAATCCAATGTAGATGTGGATTTTGGGTCCAGCAGTCTTTGTGCCTTCACGAACCTGGTTCAGATTTGAGATATATTTTTTCCTGATCACCCCAAATTCAAAGGGGTTCAGAATTTGATAGGTGGTTTTGTCCTACCTCTAATTTCAGCACATTCTCCTAAATAGATTCAGGAAAATTCTGTGAAGCAAAGAGGTCATAAAGGACATAAAATAAAATACAATATTTAAAATGCAGTCTTTTAGTTCCAACTTATATCGTGAGATAGAGAAGTAAGCTTCATTTCATTCTTTATGGTCATGTGGAGCTTATTGGTCGAAGTGCAGAGAATATAAAGCTCCTGTTATAGAACTACTTCTGAAAAACCTGAATCTTAGATCTGGGCTTCCACCTTTTTTAAAGCTTATTATGAAAAAACGCTCTGTAACAAATGTCCAGATAATGATATACTGTAACAATGCCTTAGATTCCAAGACCTGTCTTATAGACTTGTACCATACTACACCACCATAGGAATTATGCTTTTTAAATATTATACATCCTTCTAGGAGGTGCTAAAAATGACAAAAGTCAAAATAGTGCAATAAATCTGAAAATGAATATGAATAAGTAACATGCCACATAAGTGGCCAATGAGGAATACTACCAGTGTCCAGACACTGGGCTAAACACATCCCATGAGTAAGCCCATAAATGACAATGGATTTACCCCAGCACTGATTTTGGCTCATTCTGTTTAAAGGTTCTTTGGAAGACAGTAATTTAAGTAATGCTGTGGCGCTACTATAGCTCACAGGTGCTTTAATGTGGCTTGTGTGGTCACGACTCTAAAAAAGACCACCTCAACCTCCACAAGGGGTATTGCTGCCAGCACTGGGAGTGCAGCTCCCAGCGCTGGTGCACTGTCTGCACTGGCGCTTTACGGCGCTGAAACTTGCTGAGCTCAGGGAGGTGTTTTTTCACACCCCTGAGCAAGAAAGTTGCAGAGCTGTAAATTGCCTGTGTAGACAAGCCTTTCGGACATGGGGTGAGACAAACTGAGTGCTGATTTATCAGGCTTGTCTACTCAGGGACACTCAGAAAAAATAATCCTAATTCATTAAAGGATTCGTTAAACTGAATTAAACCCGAAGGTGGACACTCTCATTCAGAACTAAAGTAGCCTCATTTCAGTTTAATTTTTTCAAGATAAACTGAATTAAGACCATTTTAATTCTGAATAACTGTGTCCACAGAGGGATTTAATACAGTTTAACTAAGCCACTTTTAAATTCACACCTTTAGTTAATTAAGATTAATTTTCCTGAATGTCCCCATGTAGACAAGCTCTCAGTGATTCTGTGTGGGGACTGAGTCAACACTTAAATGGTTTGGTATCCTTAGTCTCAGGATTTTTTGTGGAGTAGAAATTTAGGGCAAATTTGGACGTGAGTCTAAATTGGCATGATTTAACCCTTCTTCTGGCTCTCTTACTGTGTATGTTACATCAGCTTAGAGTTTATTAGAGTCCCTCAAGATCTCTTAGATACAAACCCACACACCTGTGAGAGGAAGGATGAACTTGTGGTATAGGTAATGGCCTGGTACTCAGGAGATCTGCGTTTTGCTCTTGGCTCCAACAGAAGTGTGCTCTGTGACTTGGGGCTGGACCCCGTTTCTCAGCTTCCCCTCTGTGAGATGGATGTAAGAATATTTCCATTCCTTGGGGGCATGTTGTGAGCATAAATTAATGGATGTATGTGATGCCTGTAAATACTATGGCAATGAGCACCACTGAAAAACTCAAACAGTGCATACTTAAGATGTTTTTTCTTAATTTAGCCAACAGATTTGAAGGGTATCTTTCCCTGATTGCATGACCTCATCTTTATAAACAAGAGGAGTGACTGAAAATATCTTTAGGATTTTGAATTTCTCAGGGAATAAGAGAGGAACATTCTAGGGAGAAAGACAAAGAAGGCCTATGTTAGAACCTTTTGAATCTTTTCCTATATTACTTTTTGCACTGGAACAATCATTGAATGTGACTACATACTCCTTACAGATATAGAAATAACCAAGTTCTTTCCTGACCAAGGGAAAAAGAAAGATATAAGACAGATTTGCTGGCCATCCAGCAAACCTTACATTCACTTATGTTTCATCACATTCACACAGGTATTAGCATGTGTGTATATTTACAGGCTCCTAAGCCTTGTCTACACTGGGATTTTAAAACCTGGGTAAACTACACCAGTGCAAATTATGCTGCACCTGTATAAACCATGTCTATGCTAGAGGTTTTCACTGATGCCTAAAATTCCAAGACAGACAAGGCCATATCTGCCAAATGAATGGATGGAATGCAGTAGCCCAGGGGTGCTGGAACAATGTGTATTGTGGAGGTGCTCCAGCCCCTAAAGCCCCTGCCTTAATCTGTCCCTGCAGCTAGCCACTTTTCAACAGTGCAATATGGAGAAGCCGAATGAACCTAAACACTCATGGGTCTTTCACCCAATGATGGCCCTTTCTAATCTGATGACAGACCTGTGACTGATATTGTCAATATCCATGACACAAGCCACTTCTCCCCATTCATCAAACTGAGCAGCAGCAAATGACTGGGAACACATGAATTCTTATCTACAAGATTTGCTCAGCAAAAAGGACATTCAAAAATCTTAACAGTTTTAGACACAATCATATGAGTACAAAAATTTGCCTGCAGGCCCTGTCTACCTTGGTGTGTTAGCACCTTTCTCATGCATACCCATGGCTCTTGCTAGAAATATGCTGATACAGCTTTTCTGGCTGGTATATATGAGGCCTAACCTTGCTGTCTGCAGGGCTTCTAACCTGGTGGGCCATGACCAACATATGTGCCATGAGAGAGTGCCTGCTGGATTGTGTACCAAACTTGAAGGGGGGAAGCAAAATTCTCTGGGGCAAAGGGAGGTAAGGAGTGAGAGGGCACAACTCACTCCCTTCTTCAGCATCATCCTGCTGCTGACCCTGCCTGGCTTCTGTTCCATTTATCTGACTTCTGCACCAATCCTATAGCAGTTGCTTCGCACTCACCTTTAGGAGAGTGGAAGAGGAACTTTAAAAGGCTGTGAAGCCATCTCGATAGCTTCTTCAACCAACCCTGTATGGCAGGGGAAGGAGAAGCACCCCAAACCTTGTCTCAGTATCCAAGGCTTCCTCCAATCTCCATTAGCTACTACATCTAGTGCCAGAATCCTAGACTTCACATTCACACACCAAGCATCAGACTCCATAATGTCCATCTCAGTTAGCACCAGCCTGCCTCAACAGCAACCTTACCCACACGTGGACAAGTTTAATCTTCTAAATTAAGAGGTTGCCTTTGCCTCACCTGTGTCCCATCCATACTCTGCCTAGTTTTGCCTCCCCAATACAAGGCTCATCCCTTCTGAACCATCTCTTTCCCAGCCACCCAATGATACTTACATTGCCCCATCTACATACCATTAAAAGTCTTTAGGGAAAGCAGCCATCAAGCCTCCACACCCTTCCCCTCTTTGTGAGGTCTTGAGCAAAGCACTATTTCTCCCATTAGCATCTTTTGGAAGGGGGCTGTCTGTTGAGGCTGTTGTCTCACATATACAGTAGGGAGTGGCACGGTCTCTGCTACCACCAGCTGCATTACAAATTCCAAAAGCTCTTGAACCAACCTGGCAGCTAATAGAATGGAATGGGCAGCCAGTGCTCACCAAACATCCCTTGAAGAGAAGAAGGAAGTGGAGTCTTCACGATCCCCTTCCACTGAACACTTCTAACGGTGAATGACCAACAAAAAGGGAGGAAGTTCAGAGTCAGCTTGTGAGATCAATTTATACTTTCTGCCACTTTTATTCCATCACATTTGAATTCAGGAATCAAATAAAAATCCAGCTCCCAAAGTCCAAATGAATCTGGATTCAAACAATGCAATGCAACCTCATCCCATTTCTTTTTTCTTTTTTTCTTTTTCTGCAAGTGAAATTTAAATGTGTCATGGAAGAGAAGCATATTCTACTTCTGCTTATAAGAGAAAGGGCAGAAATGATGGGGTGTTTTAGCAGGCATAGCAGCAACTTCAGGGAGCAACAGCAGATTTCTTTGGACAATAATGTGTAATCATCTAGAGTTAATACTTTAACATACAAAAGTTCTCCACATTCGGAGAATATTTCACAATAATAATAGCATGTTCTTACTGTCCCAGCTCATCAGTAAAGGCCAGCTGATTTATATGTAAATTTGTATAGTATATTCAGCCACTTGCAAAAGTAAACTTCATCCCAAAAATTTTCATGTGCACTGTCTGCAAAATAAATTTAAATTAACGTAGCTTGAATAAATAAATATGAAAAGCAGAAATTCCAGACAAATCTGGAATAGTTTTTTTGTTTTTGTAATACGTTCACGCTCTCTACTGCAATTCAGCTAACTACATTGAGAATAGACTGTTTCTCATTGCTTCACTCAAGATCAAAAAGTTTTTTTCCCATGTCACTCCTTTAAAGTCTCCCCATTGCAGTGACTACCAAACAAGACAGGTTTGCAGCCTTCCTCAAAGACTGTTCTCAATATTGCTTTGAATAGAAGATACCGTAGGAAACATATAAATTGTTCCTCCTCCACCAGTCCTTAAATGCCCTTCATGTATGCTTTGTCCCTCTACCTAGTTATTCTGTTGGTGTTTGCAATGGACTGATAGTATACCTCCATCGTTTAACCTTGTCAGCTATTTTTGATTATTGCAGCAGTGCCACAACTATCAGACCATGCCTTCTATATAGGCCTATCAGACTGGTCTCATGGGATTAGTGGATCTCAAAGACTTTTTCCTCCAACAACAAGCTTTGAGACTTCAGTCAGAGCAGCACCTTATTTTATTGCAAGTCACATCTGCATACCATGGTATGATATGAAATTGTCGTTTTGGAAAGTAAATAACAATTCTATATTTATAATGTATTTGTTGCAAAGTGGATGTGTACACTGTATAGTTTTGTAGTAATCACAGCAAGACATCGACCAAAACAAGATCCTTTGAATGTCTGGATCTTTTAATATATAGCTGCAGACCTTACTTTTCCCTTTATTTCCACTCCCCATAGTTTTACTTCTGTGTTCAAAAAGTATAAGAGCCCAATTTCCAATTTGGATGCAGCTATAGTTTCATGAAACTGCTGATTTTATGAGATTTCCACTGACTGGGGCAAAATCTTTGCAAGAACACCTTTCACTATTTTGTTGGCGTTAAATCTGAACTTGACCCACAACCTTAAGCTCCAAACCTTCACTTCACTTTGGGTTTTTTTGTTTTTTTTTTGCTGTATACATCCAGCTATGCTTTAGAGGCACTTAAGCAGATAAGCAGATATACATAAATGTCCACAAATGAAATGGGACTAACACCACATAAAAAGAGGTAAGCAATCATATGAGTAGGTGGTGAAGACTGCAGTAAGATTATAAATGTATTGGGACATTTTCTAAAGGCTATTAAAGCATTTTCTCTTTCACTGATGAATTACTAAAATGCACATTTTAAAAAGAAAATCAATAGTTCTGAATAAAAGACCACATGCAAAATGCAATTTGGTAATAACTAATTAGTAGCAAAATCATCCATTTAATTCTTGTTACAAGTAACTAGGGTAAAATATGCACATGGGGTTATTGCTTGTTTGCATTTCATGTTCCTGTGTGTATTAACTTTCTCTAGCATTTCCTTTTTTTAGGTACAGCAGAAAGACCCCTATAGGTGCAGCATACCCTCAGGACTGAAGAGAGCTGTAAGATGAACAGGTTTTCTCCCACTGTTTCAAAAAGCTAATATTGAAAAGTACAGTAAGATAAATGCTAAAAAAAATGTTAAAATGATAAGAGGTTGAATAATTCAGAGTCTAAGTGAATATGCTGTCAAATGCAACCCCCTTAGGTTACTACCAGGAAGTTGGCCACTGGACAGGAGTTTACCACTACCTTTCATTGGATATTCTTTCTGTAAGAAAGAAAAAAATGGGGAAAATAACAAAACATTAATTAGGCTCAGCATGTGGATAGACAAGACAGTGATTTACTGTTACTTCAAGGGACAAATGAGCCACCTATTGCATAAATTGATGAAAGACATTTATCTAATGGAGGAATCTTCTATGGTCATTTTAGGGGAAATTGGATCACAATAAACCAATATTTGAAATTTTTTAAAAAACCAGATAGTGCTTATTTTCAGTTGCTTCTTGTAATGCTCAACAAAAAGGCAAAAAGTGTGAGAAATGGCTTGCTATTAGAATGAGTTAAGTACAAACTTAAGGTCATTGGGTTTTAGAGTGTTGCTTCTCCTAACTAAATTGCTGTAGCATAAAATATGCCCCAAACACATCCATAAAGTCTAGTATTACATTATATTATGTTGTGATCTTTTGACCTTATGCATGCACATCTTTAACATAAGCTTTGTGGCTCAAGAGCAGCAGTTTATCATCAAGGTCACATAGAACAGCTTTAGATCAGGATGTTCTTGACAATAAATTTAAAAATTCCCAGTGACATAACAACTACTGCTCCTAGTAAATGGTGAAGAAGCATACATTATTACGTATTTCAGTATGCACTTATTCTGTTCTCTGTACAATATCACACACACAAAAACTGTGTTAAAAGAACACTGCAACCCTAATAAAAATCAAGTATTCCCAAGTTAGGAAATGCCAGAATTGACCTTAATTCTGTTTTCTTGTGTGTAAGCATTATCATACAGCCTTTAATGACATGATCACATACTACTTTTCCCCTGCTCCGAATTCTGGCCTTCTTCAGTGCATGGAAAGGACAGTGCTCACGTAAGGATCAGTTATTCAATCTTTTGTTGCAGTCTCACTGTCCAACTCATGGTCCAATGCCGTATTTACTGCACACTATTCACACCCTGTTCTGAAGACAGAATTATCAATTTCCTCGTAGGCTTTTCCACAATGCTCATCACTGTAGCATCTGAGTGCTTCATAAACAATAATAAATTTATACACAACAAAGCAAAGGGTTCTTTCCCCCCAACTCCTGAACTACTTTTTGTTTATATCTTTCCTCCAAACTTCAGACAGACACCTGGCATGGAAACTTTCAGCATGAACAATTAAACCTTGGAAAGCTTATAAGCAACTGAAAACAGGGACTTATTACCCTATCGGACTACCAGCCCCACATATAACAAAAGTGAGGCATGGGCACAGACAGTGAGTACTGCATGACATTGTTCCCGTAAAGAAACCATCGTCATCACTTCCGATGGTCTTAGTTACAGCATCACCACACAATATTTATTCTACCTGTACTTAAGATACATAAAGTTACTATGACTTCTGTACAGGAAACGTCATGGCTCTGCAATCTCAACAAATTCTTCAAGGGTGCCACTAAATTATGGACAAAGAAGAACTAGCTATGTTTATATTATTAGGGAAGGTCAGGCCGGCACTTCTAGGCAGGTGACAGATGGGAAATTTCCTGTGCTAGGATTCTCAGTTGGCATGTTTCATCCATTCCCCTAAAATGATGTTAACGAGAACTCACATTCCTCCCATTGGGCTGACATGTGGTAACACCAGTAACAAGAACTTTAGGTGTGAGCTGCAGAAACAGAAAATCTGTAGAGTGGGTTCAGTTGTGGAGTCCTTCTTAGAGGAAAGGTGAGAGGAAAAATCTGTCAAAGAGACCTGAAATTTTAGCAGAAGCAGACCTCATTTATTCTTAATCCACCCCGATGAGAGTTATACTATATGTTATCACTGACCATAGATAATTTTACAAAGTGCTACCATTTGCTTCACACCAGATTACTGTCCAGACAGTTATGAAATGGCTTCCTAATAACTTGTGAATGAACAGAGAACACTATAGTATGTAGTAAGTGATTTTTCATAATGAATTACTGTACACTGGAAATTTCTCTAATAATGCAGGAGTTCATTAGAGTAATTATATTAAAAGCATTGGAAGGACACAAATGTTTTGGTCATGATTACTGTTAGTGGTTTCCTGTGGTATGGAGTTTATGATGGTAGCTCAGGCTCAGCATGCAAGTTAGAACTGCCTGGAGGAAGATACTTTAATATTTGTTCTTATATTCCAAAAGAAGAATACATTTATAGTAATTTAATCATTTTGGCCATTTCCACACTGTTTATGTGTGATCTGTGATCCTTTTCTGTGTTCCAAACGCTCCAACAGGAGTGGTATTTCTTTATAAACATGCAGAATGTTGTTTCTATGTAATTTGGGGTGATCAGATATCAAGTGTGAAAAACCAGGATGTGGGGGGATAATAGGGTCCTATATAAGACAAGGGTCCTAATATTGAGATGTCTGGGACCCTAATGTAATTTGATTGCAATACACATTTATCTCATCTGAACTAAGTCATGTAAAAAGTGTTGCAATCTGAGTTATGAAGCAAAGGTGAAATTCACTCCAATGCAAAAGGTTCATTTAAGATCCGATACACCATTTAAGCCTCACTTAAGCTGCAGGCTAAGAGCTTACATGGTGTATAGGATGTTGTACAGACCAGTGGTGAGCTGGAGCCAGTTCCCACAGGTTCCCAAGAACCGGTTGCTAAAATTAGACCTCCGTGGAGAACCGGTTGTTAAAGGGCCAAGAACTCCGGTCCACGGGACGGACCATCCTGTTGCTCCCAGGAGTCCCAGCTGGGGAGGCTGAGGCTCCCCGGGCCCTTCCCCTGCTTCCCCCCAGCTGCAGCGTGGCCAGCCGCTGGCACCAGCTGGGCAGCTTAGCTGAGCTCGGGAGTCATCCTGCTGCCGCTTTTTGAGCAGCCCGGCAAGGTGTGTCTGTGGGGGGGGACCCTGCTGCAAGCTCCAGGGCTGGCCAGAGGGGAGGGGGAAAATGGGGCAATTGGCCCGGGCCATGCAGGGGCCCCTGGCCCCGCAAGGATGTCTCCCCTGGGCCCTCCTCCGCTTCCCCCTCCCCGAAGAGCCACAGCATGGCCAGCAGCTGGGCAGCTCAGCTGAGCTCCTGAGTCGTCCTGCTGCTTTGAACTGCCGGCAAGGGAAGGGGGGAAGGGGCTGCAAGCTCTAGGGGTGCCAGGGAGGCAAGTGGGGCAATTTTCCCCAGGGTCTTCAGGGGCCCCTGGCCCCATGGGTATGTCTCCCCCTGCCCTGGCCTCTCCCCCGCTCCCTCCCCCCTTAAATCAGAACTTTTTATAGGGAACTGGTTGTTAAGATTTTGGCAGCTCATCACTGGTGCAGACCCCTTGCAAGAAGATGAATTTCACCCCAAAAGAATGATAGAAAAATTGAGTTCTGCAATCTAAAATTTTCTTTCATTAATAGAGACAGGAGAGCATAAAGAATGAAAAGCCACAGTAGGAATTTTACCAGACATCTATATTTTAGAAGAAAGAATGCGATGCCATCTGGATTGTGGCACATTTTGAGAAAAACATGTTGCTTGCAACTGAGGAAAGGAAATCTCACAAGGACACTTTTTCTTGAGAGAAATTTCAGTGAAATGAAGATTGTCAATGGGCTAGTTGCCTCCCGAGCACCTCCTCATGGGCCAGAGGCCATGCCACAGGTTCCCTTCCTCGGTTTCCCTCTTCTTCAACCCAGGGCCTCTTAAATCAAAGTACCAAAACAAACTCTTCTCTGGCACAGCACACCCTTTCTTGGTCCTGATTTTATTAAAATAACAAAATCATTTCCCAAATAAAGGTCTCAAATCCCCATCAAGTCTGTACTCCCAGTCTTTCCCACTGGGGATCTCTCAAACCTTCCTTGCCTACAACCTTTTCCTTGAAGACAGGGTTCCCTACTGGAGCCTACTCACTCCCACCAGTCTCTGTAGTCTCTCACTGTCTCCCTGAGCATCCCCTCCCCCTTGCTTCTCTTTATAGAGCAATCAGCCTTCGGTATCCAGCTGGTTTTATTAATTAAACTCCACACTCCACCCTAGGTATCATGGCAGGGCTAATCCATTTTCAAGCCTCCAGCCCTTAAGAGAGCACACTACTCTGTTACAAAGATGTTCTGTATTTCTCCAGAAAGACAGCGCAAAACATTTAATTTGCTATAATCTGTATATTTAGAATACATGCAGGAATCTGTTTATTTAGGATCCCCTGGCCCTCTCTCTGCGCAGTTACAGTTAACTGTCAATATTTTAACAAGGAGCTTCCACTACAATTTCATCCACCCATTTAGCTTGTGATAAACTCCATGTCCCAGGGGGCGAAGAAAAACAAATAGTTACACAAAAATACTTTCTCACAACTAGAACCATGGAGGGAGACAGCACCACTGGGAGAAGGTCTTTCATCAAATGCTGTTTGCTGGAAATGTTCAGACTTTGTTCTTGAAAAATATATTGTTTTGATAACAAAGTACAATCTTCTTAAGGAGAGGAGAGGGAAACAGGCTTTGTAGGGGTGGGGGACTTGATGTATCCTCCCTAGAAATATATTTTAAAATCATGTCATATGGTGCAATCCAGGTACATTCTGAAGGCAAAAGCATTTGCTCTTAAACCACTTCAGGCAGGGATGATTTTATAGTATCCAGAGACAGGAGTATCACACCAAGCCTCATTTTAGTTTGAAGCAGGACTTAAGCAAGAAGTTCCCTGAACTCCCAAATACTTCCTCCAGTATATTACTGTGCAGTTACAATCCATTTCACTAGAGCCTAAAGCTCAAGCTGGGCTTTCTGAATGGCAAACAAACTATTCCAGTTCCTCTATAGAGCATATTCCATGTATGCATCCACTCAGGGTGGTAATGTTATGTCAGAGTTGTCTGCACAATAACTCAGCTGTCAAATTCACTCCAGGTTGAAATTTGGCCTACATGGTCTCAGCTGGCCAGCAATTTCTTTTTTCTTATGAAATATGTTTAAAGTTGTTGAATGGTTCTGATTCATAAGACTGTCAAAGAAAGAAAAGGAAAGATATTTGGGAGTCTCAGAGTTGTTGGGCGTGATTATCATCATCTTGCCACTCCAAAATACTAGTTTAAAGGATTTAAACTGGTATAATTCTACAGATCAGTTGTCCACAATACTTCCAGGATAGCAACAGGACAGAATTTCTTTTCACATAAACTTTCTCAATATTTGACTTGCCCCTCATTTCTCCTGTGTCTTCTCCCCCCTGTCCCCACAAAATAAAATAAAATAAAAAATTCCAAATATCACATATCCAACTTTCAGGTATAGCCAAAGTTCTAGTCTATCCAACCTCACTATCCATACACAGAATTTCAGCAACTCATTTTTAATATGCCCCATCCATACAATAAATTTACAAAGGCTAGGAGTTCAGAGTCAGGATTCAACTCTATATGGTTAAAGTACGTGATGGTCCTTTCTGACCTTAATATCTATGAGTCTAGATTTTGTGATTAAACTAGGCAATTAATTTAGTAACACACTATGTTTTGCACTGCTCATTCCTGCCTTGACATTTAGAGCTTGATTTTACAGTCTCTACAAAGGCAAAAATCTTGATGGCATTTTGCCTCACTAAGGACAGCAGACTGCAATTATATTTAAACATAATTTCACTTACCTAACTAAAACAATGTATAGGTAGCTGTAAACTAAAAGGTGTTATCAGTGCTGGTTTTGAAGAAGGTTGGTGGGTAGGTATATGGGAGCTTCAGAGAAGATAATAAATTAAATGAGTGAGGCAGAAATTAATAGCAGAAGCTCCTAAATCAACAGTTTGAGAGTGAGCCATAATGCCAAAATCTGTGTCCATTATGCCTCAACAAACATATGGACATTACAAAAGGAAGTAACCCAAAATAAATGACCTAGCAGAGTTAAACAGTGCACCATACATTATCAGGCCAGAAGGGACCATTGTGATAATCTATTCTGACCTCCTGTATAACAAACCATAGGACTTCCCTGAATTAATTCCTCTTTGAACTAGAGCAATCCATTTAGAAAAAAAAATCGAATCTTCAACTGAAAACATTTCAGTGATGAGAATTCACCATAACCTCTGGTACGTTGTTTCAATGGCTAATTATCCTCACTGTTAAAGACTTGTGACTTATTCCTTGGCCAGGGGGAGAAGGCAGTTTAGTAAGATCTGAGCAAGGATCCTCCCTCCGATGGAGAAGAGGGCAATACCTCTGTAGCTCCCGCATAAAGATTTGTCCCCTTTCTTGAATATTGTAACAATGTTGGTGTTCTTAAAGGTGGAATTTCTTCGCAAGTCCAGATTTTGTCGAGAAGTTGGAAAAGTTTGTGCTGAAGCATTTGTTCACCAGCTTTCAAAACCTCAGCTAGGATGCCATCTGGGCCTGGTGCCTTGCAGTATTCCATCTAATTTTTTAGGTCCGAGTGCGGAATGAATTTTGTTATGTGCACTAACATGGAGGTGATGTGTGGTGGGGGTGGGGCCAAGGGGTTCAGAGTGTGAGAGGAGGCTCAGGGCTGGGGCAGAGGGTTGGGGTGCGGAGGGGTGAGGACACTGGTTTGGGATGCGGTCTCTGGGGTAGGGCTCGGAATGAGAGGTTCGGGGTGTGGGAGGGAGCTCAGGACTAGGGCAGAGGGTGGGCGCAGGGGGTGAAAGCTCTGGGGTGGGGCCAGGGATGAGGGGTGTGGGCAGAAGTGCGCTCAAAGCTGGAACAGAGGGTTGGGATGCAGGGGGCAGAGGGTTATAGGCTCTGGAGTGGGGCTGGGCATGAGGGGTTATGGATGTAGGCTGCCCCAGGGCTGCAGCAGGGAGAGAGGACTCCCCCCAGCCTTCTCTCACTGCAGCAGCTTGGGGCCAGGTGAGAGGTGCCTCTCCCCAGCCGCAGCAGCTCCAGTGGGGCTGGGCTGGGCTGGAGGAGGGACTTCTCTTCTTGGAAGCTCCAGCAGGCTTGATCTGGGCCAGAGAGGGGCTCCCAATTTTAGCTACCGAATGACACTGATGATGATAGAAAAAAATCCACCAGTCTCTCTAAACTAAGATTCACATAGTCTGAAATACTACATCCTCTCTCACGGGCATTAGCAAAGCTGAAGAATAATGATGGGCGCTGGAGAAATGTGAGTGATCAATAGTAATATTGAACATATATTAATATAATGCTATATTCCTGTCAATTTTGGTGGAGGCTTGCTATAATACTGTTGGGAAAATAGGCCCTGGTCCAAAGCCTGTCCAAGTCAATGGGACACTTCCTACTGACTTCCTAGAGTTATGGACTGAGCACATAGTGAGAAAAAGTATTCACAAACATGTTTATGAAATATTAATTGGGATAGTCTCCAACCACATCTGTATACTTTTTCATTAATTTCTTCACAGACATTCTGCAACTGTGTGTATGTTTCCACAAATGTTTGGTGAGGATCTTTCATCCTTGTTATTAATTTTACGGGTATTTGTTAACAAACCAAAGTATGTAGATGCAACCAGCCATGTTTGCTGTGGAAGCGCTCACCTTATGCCACTTAGCCAGAGAACAGAAACCATTCATATTACTTGGTTGAAATATCACGCAGTTCAAATAAGCAAGTCTGACCGTGACATACTCAATAGAGTATTTGCTGCAAACAGTTTACAAACATCCCAGAGGCTCCAGCATACAGGAAAAAATGTTCTAGCATAATTATAAACAAAAAATTGATAACATTCATTTTTGTCTGTGTATAATTTGAAAACAAAAAAGGGAGCAAATTCAATGAATACATTATTTGTAACAAATAGTGTGACTCTCTCAAACATAATAGCAAATGCTTCTGGGTATGTAGTAACATACTCCAAAACATATTTGTTATATGATTTTGGCAAATTTCAAAGTATTTTAAGACTAAAAAAAATGCGTGTAGGTTAGTCATGCAATATTTTTTACTTGGATGTGGAATGGCATAATTTTTCTTTCTAGATCATATATTCTCTCATCTTATAATGACTGTGTCTCATATGTTTTATGACTGCAGTGATCAGTTTTAATAGACTTTTGCAGCAAAAGTCTAGCACTGTCCTACTCAATATTTTTTACCATGTGTCATAAATAGATAGGTAAGGTAAGGGTTAAGTTTCTTTTACCTGGAAAGGGTAACCAAACACCTGACCAGAGGACCAATCAGAGAACTGGATTGTTTAAAGTCAGGGGCGGGAATTTGTATACTCGGGGTTTTTTTGTTTTGTTTTCTCGGCTGTGAATAAACAAGGTTTCCTCCTAACTCCTTTTTATTTCAAATATTATACCAAAAGTCTGTGAGTACAAAGGAACCCCAAAGCAATTCGGCTATGAGGAGCTTTGTGTTGTACGAATAGATGTGGATGGCTGTGTCTTTGTTGTTTTCTCGGCTGTGAGTTAACAAGCTTTCTCCTAACTGCATCTTATCTCCAAGTTTCTCCTACACATCTGTGAGTACCCGGAAACCCCAAGCAATTTGGCTATGAGGAGCTTGATGTGTATTTACATGTATGTGGATTGGTTGGACTGGTTTAATCGGCTATATTTTAATCAGCATGATTCTTCATATTTTCTATAAGCAAGAGCCTGTATTGAGTTTCTTAATGCAAGATTATGTTTTAATATTTCTTTTTTTTTTATATAAACTTTTCTTAAAACTTGTGGAAGTTTCTTTTCTAGGAGGCAAGGGAAGGGAAAAGCCAGGCTGTGACTATTTTCCTATTGCTTTCAGGGAAAGAGCAGACTACGGGAAAGAGAAAAGAATCACCTCTGTATCAGGTACCTGTCTCGCTCACGGGAAGGCAGCACGGGGAAGGAAAAGCCAAGCTGTTGGCATTTGCATCTTAATTGTCCTGAGGGTAGAGAACGCTTATTCTCTTGGAAGCAGAGAAACGGTTTCTTGATCTCGAGGCTAGACCAAGAGGCAAGCCTGGGGGAGGGGGGAAGGGATTTTCTCCCCTGCTTTTAGCACCAGGCATTTGGAATCTGGGTCGTCCACCAAGGAGGGTTGGGGGACACCAGAGGAGAAAAGGGGGGATCAGCCCCCATAATTCTGTCTGGTGGCAGCGAGAATATCCAAGCTGGTAGTGAGCTTGGGGGAGTTTCAGGTAAGCCCCCAGATTTTGGACGCTAAAGTCCAGGTTTGGGACAGGACCAGATTGTGGACGCTAAAGTTCAGGTCTGGGACTGGGAGGCTATTACCACACCATGATTATCAATAATGTACTGCATTTACATGCATAATATATGACAGAAATTTTAGTGTGTGTTTTCTACCAGGGGGGAGGGATAGCTCAGTGATTTGAGCATTGGCCTGCTCAACCCAGGGTTGTGAGTTCAGTTCTCAAGGGGGCCATTTGGGGATTGGTCCTGCTTTGAGCAGGGGGCTGGACTAGATGATCTCTTGAGGTCCCTTCCAACCCTAATAATCTATGATACCCACTGTAAACTTTTTTGTTGGTTATTAAATTAGGTTTCCCTATCTTTCCAATAGTTGAAAGATTATTTGAAATACTTCCTAAATTTTTGTAATCCTTGTAATTTATTTCAATTCTGTTTTTTCCATCTTTTTATTTGTGTACATGTCCTGTTTAGTTATGAACATATTTTTAAATTATTAAAATGTGTCACTTCAAAAGAGTCTTTTGTGTTTTATCTCACTAGCTATAATCATTCAGGAATATTAAAGTTGTGTTTCAGTGCTGCTAGGCAAAATGAACTGCTACTGTACGTGGACAGAAACTGGTACAGCAAGGGCTCAGAAGTATGAAAGGTTACATAATAGTCTGTCATCTTCAGCTCTGAGGTTAATATTAGCGAGCTAGAAACTTAAAATAGCTGTACTTTCAGATGTGACATGAAATGTCCTGAGATAGATGAGGTAATCATAAAGTGCTGTTACCAGGACTAGACTAGCCTGAGTATAGCAGAATGTTAGAAGCTAATGTATCTCTCAATAAGGCTGTTACTTCTGAAGTACAGCATCTTCTTGTAAAACCAGCAGATAATCGATTTATAAGCTGAGAGGAGATGATGTGAAATATACATTTAACAGGGTTCAGTATCTCTTGATATGAGAGTTATCAGAGAAGCATTTGCCGCTGGTAGGTTTAAAGAAAATAATAGAGAGTGGCTTTGACCTCTCTTAAATTCTTCAGTAACCAGAAGACATCCATGATAAGGGAACACAATGAATGGAAACATTCCTGGAATGAATAAAGAAAAAAATGGAAATGAAAGATGCAGAAATACCAGTGTTTTCCGAAGTTCAACCTCTTAGTTTGATTTCTGATACGAAATGCTTGTCTTAATGGACAGGAGAAGAGGACACCTACAAGCACAGAACGGTTCAGAGATCCATGAGCAAAAGGGGGAAAAGGACAAGCTAAATGATGGGCAATACTCGGTCCCAGATGTTCTTCCTCTTCAAAGCAGAATTTCTGAAAAAGTATCACAAAATTGGGCAAATATGATCAACTAAAATGGGCATCATCCCTAGAAGCTCCTTCAAAAGGAGTATTTTTAGGACTTGCTTCAGTACATGAGGCTGAGTCACCACAGAAAACCCTAAGATAGTAAAAATGATCAGGCACATGCAACCTTGTATATTGATGTAATGAATGTGCTCTTTGAGTGTGTATAATTTAATATTAATAGTAGCCTTTTCTTCTTGGCAGGGCCAAGAAGTTGCCTATTTTATGCCTGTGATTCAGAGCTATCCAGAATGATTTGGGCCTGCCTGAAGTCCTCATCAGGGACAGCGTGTGTTGCATGGTTGAGTATGGCATTGTTTCCTGTTTTGGAAAAGCTATGCTGTTATTTGGTCACTTTTGATGGTGAGTGTGATTAGCTATGGAACTTCATTCAACTATTGTAGCCAGGGGCAGCTCTAGACATTTTGCCGCCCCAAGTACAATGGCATGCCGCGGGGGGCGCTCCTTTTCTAGAGGAAAAGCTAAAACAGATGGGATGGGACATCAGAACTAGCAGCACATATGCTGGAGGTATTTTTTTGGGCAGGGAGGAAGTGAAGGAATAACCTATGAACAAAAAAATGTTTGACAGGGCATGTCATGTATCTTTTTCAGTTATTTATCCATGCATTCTGAATTATTTTTCTCTCAGTGACTTCACTCTCTAACAAGTGTACGCAAGAAGACACTGGTTAACCCAAAGCAAGGGGTCAAGATTTTAGGTCACTCTAGAGAAAGCTATGGATATTTAATCTATCCTTTAATTTTCTTCCTGCAGGAATGTGAAGGCAGCATTAGCAAGGTCCTCTCTAAACATCACCTCTACCGTATTTCCAGCAAGCACTAGACTTTCATAATGGATCTACTTGATGCAGTGCTTCTGTTTCTTAGGAAGATAGTTATGATTTAAAACTGTAGAACATGTACAAGGCTCTAATATGTTTAAGAAAGTAACTACCTTCAAACAAGAATAATAGCATTAGTATTTCTAACAATATTTCTGTTGGGAGCTGATACTTCTCAGGAAGAAAAAAAGAAAAAAAAGTAAATTGAGCAAGCATTTTCAGTGAATTGGATGAGACAAGAGATCACCTAAATTTGCTTTTGACTTTTGGGCTCTACAAGGATTGAGTTGTAGTGGCTATGTTAACTAGGAAGAAAAAGAAAAAGAAAAAGAGAGTATTTGTATGGGGGGGTAGCATAACCAGACTGACAAGATTCTGTACTTAAATAAACCTTTAAGGGGCTTTGTGTTTCTGTGGCTCATCTTGTAAAATCAGAAGGTGTGAAATCAGTTTCCACAGAAGTGAATGGTGATGGAGTTTGAGTGAGATGATGTTGTGTAGAATAATCACGACCCTGATATGCCTCTCAAGTTTATGTTATTGTGTAATTTTATTTTACTTTCTCAGATAAGTAGTGTTTGTAGTTTTATTAACAGAGGGTCTCCTAAATGCTTGCAAGTGTGGAAGAAACACCTGCAAAGAAGACCAGAGGATTTGACTGGGGCCAACAATTTTTTTTATTTTAAAGAAGAATCCCTTAGTCATCCACTGAATCTGGTCCTTTCTGTTGCTAATGGCATGTGGCAGAAAGAACATATATGTTTTTAACATGATGTCACAGGGTCCACTCATCACAGTGGTGCCTCTTGCTGGCCATATTGGGGATTAACTCTGCCAGTTGGTGCACCCTCTTAGGTGTGTCTCTCCCATCGTCCTCTCACCCTGTGGACCTGCCTCACTCCAGGAACCACGGCGTCCTTGGCCCTGTGTTCGGTCACTGTCCGTGTTTCCCCCTTCCGGGGTTACTTCAAAGTTTTTCTATGCAAACAGTTCCAGTCTTCTCCTGCATTGCCCTCTCTACTCTGGGTTCCAGTCCAGGGACCCTCAGCTCAGCAGCTCTGGGGTCTGCCCTCTCAGTCCTCACTACTCCTTCCCTGGACTGCTTCCAACTCCTGGTTCTCCCCACTTCTCTGAGAGTACCAACTTCCTCTTCCCAGGGAGTGAATGCAGACTACCTCTTTGCAGCCCCCAAACGTTCCTCCTTCTTCCCAGGGATCGACTGTTCTTTGACCACAGCTCTGTCTGTTCTCAGCTGCTGTGTTTTATAGGCCCTGCCCGTTCCTACTCAGCCGAGCCTCCTTTAATCAACTCCCTGCTCCCTGGCTACTCCTCTGTGTGAGGCTTGGGCAGTTAATTGGCTTACCTGTTCACTTTAACTCCTTAAAATCCTGCATGGGATGAACACCCTATCATTCATGGTTTGGAATGTTTTACTTTACACATCTTAATAAGAGTCCATTTGGCTGTTTTAAAACAGTGCTTTATTGGGTGTGGATTCTTTTTAAGGTCTACTGGTTCCAAAACACTACAAGCACTTTAATTTTTTTTCCAGCCTGTTATGAAGCAGATAGTTTAGATGTTTTTAATAGAAACATCTGAGTTATAAATATGTGAAAATCAGCTACTCTTCATGCATAGCAACTTTTCATATATTTTAATATGCATGGATATATTAACATCATGAAGGCTCCACAATCACACAGCTGATCTTGACAGATAATAATAATCACTGAATATAATTGATAATAGCACTTACTGAAAGTGACCAAGCATTTAATAGTTTCTCTCTGTTTCACTTGCTTTAATTCTAGAAAAACACGATGATTTTAAATATTCAGTATGGTACGTTCAAGTTTAATAATTCAATAATCATTAAGCATGAATTGAAACAATTGGGTTGCCATGCATTATGGTGTCAGAGTTTCAGTGAGACATTTGATAATATCAGTATACCTAGCACATGTGAATACAGATTGACACAATACCATATAATATGGCTTCAAAGACACAATTTTTGGTAATACTTTCAAAGGAGCTGAACTGAGCCTATGCTGGCTTTAGACCTGTAGGAATCTCTGTAAAATGCCTAGGATTCACCCAATCTGTTTAAATATATTTTATCCACTTCACTGTAACTACTGAGACACTTGTATAGTTTTCTGGGAGTAAACAACAGACCTAATTCTATGTCACAAAAATAGCCCTTGGTGAATACCCTCAGCATAATGGGGATCCTTCACTGGCATAAAGCTGGCAGAATGGCTCTACCTCAACCTCCCCATTAGAGTCTACAGTGAAGAAGACATGATCGGAGTAGAAGGAGAGGATGGCTGGAGAACTGTATTGCTTTGGTGGCTACAAAGAATCTACACTTATTTGGGTATTCTTCACAGAGGGTTAATCCTCAACTGAACAGTTAGGAGGAAATCTGACCTGCTTTCTCCTCAGAAGCATGAAACAGGTGGAACAGGGGCTAGGATCTAGCTCTAGGTGCTTATTTAGTTATGAACCAGTCCCAAAAAGGTTCAAGTGGAATGTTTCCAAATGATTATCTGAACTTTCTAGGCTTTTCACAAGCTTTGCAACATTTTCTATTAGTCCCCATAGAATCCTTACCCCCAAGAGACCCAAGCTTCTCATCCATGGTCACAGGTGGTCTTAATGGGGTTTGGGTGGCTTTGTACCTTGATTAGCTAAAACCTTATCTTCAGCGTGTTACTTTGCAGTTGCACTCCCCTCAGCCTTAGAGGATCAGCCAGAATGCACTACCATTTCCTGCTTTTTAGCACAATAGAATTATGAGATTTTATTTTTAAGGGAACATAAAACCAAAGAGACAACTGTCTTTCTGCCTTTTGATTTTGGTTTGAATTTGGTCCTCCTATTCCTTTCAAACCCATAAACATGAGTTGAATACTACATCATATTTGGACCTATCTTCACTGACTACACAGTAAATTCTTTGGGTCAATTAATTTTTAAGTAGCAGGGTGATACAGACTAATGATTCTGCAATATAGCATTACATTAGCCTCTTGTCTTCCTCCCTTTAATTGGTTTGAATAAATCATTTAAGGGAAAAAGTCAGAATCAAAAGAGCAATTTCCCAAACATTTTCTGATTTGCACAAGTTACAATTAATGACATAGAAACATAACCCTGCCTTTAATGTATTCATAGAGCTTCTCCTGACAGATAATAATAATTAAGGGTATAATTGATAACAACAGTTATCAAAGGTAACAAAGCATTTAATAGTCTCTAATTTTGCAGAAATGTGATATGTATCATAGATCATAAGCATTCAATATGGTAACCTCAAATTTTATAATTCACTCAACATTAAATATAATTTTTGCCATAATGATGTTGCACCTGAATGACAATTCAATGCTCCCTAGTTCTTCAAAAGGAGGACAAGCTACATTGACCCCATTATTCAGAATAATATATCAATAAAACAGCAAGTATCCAATAAACAGATACAATTATCAGGATGAGCTACTTATTTCCTTAGCATAGCTACTGTCTGCATGCACTGTGTGCTTTGTTATGGCCTTATATTAGAAACAACTGCAGAAAGAGTAAAGCAATCAACCCATAGTAGTATACATACTTATCTAGAGACACAGGGATTTCTGAATGTGACAACCAGCAATGATAATGAGCTATCCATAAACATTTTACACACTGATATGAGAATTTAGCAGGACATACATGGCCAGATCCTGCGAGGCTCTGAGCCCCCTCCAATTCTATTGACTTTGCCACAACACTTTAGAGGAATACACCTAAAGTATATCAGTTTCGAACACATGGGATTCAGTAATGTCCAGTACAATGAGCTGTGTTGAAAGGCGAATTTCCACTTTCTCTATGTTTCTGGATTTTCTAAAGTCAAATGTGCCTCCCAATACTACTGAAATATTAACTGAAAGTTCTAGGAAGGGGTTTATTTACAAGGAAGTAGTGGGTACAAAAAAGCCCATATGCTCAAGAGAACTGTATTGGAAGTTCATTACCCTGAATTCCTCCATTGTGAGATTATAGCTTTGTCCTTTAACTATATGTTCATAAGCTTTTTTTTCCACTGTTGAGATATGAGAAAAAATAGCATCTTGCTGGACTTAGTATATCCCCAGAACCCTTACTGATCTGGAGGGAAGGAGGAAGGATGCAGCATATGCAGAGTGACAGGAGAGCACTGATCAGGAAAGTCTGCTGCAGAAGTGGTATCACTATTGAAGTAACATGGGCAATTTCATTATTATTGTTGTTATTTGTAGCACACTGCCAACGTGCTCAACATTGTACAAAACCGAAGAAAATAGTTCCTGCCCCAAGGAGTTCTAAGCAGGTGAACTCAAGGACAGTTTAATGTCCCCCCTTTCATCTCCCTCCATTGGCCATTTAATGTTAAAACATTCCTTCCTCAAGAGCAGTCTAAGGCCCTTCAGGATACATTAGCCTTGGAAATTATCTTTGTCTTCCCCCTTTATTACACAGCATTTGTAGAAGATTTATTAATGTCTAGGCACCAACAAGTATTTTAGTATTAATTCTTTAGATTTATAAAATACAAAAGGGCACGCATCCCATTCTCTGATCACCGTCACATAATTAATTTTTGCAATATCATCAAATAAATACGCAGATATGGAACCTTTGCTGTACAGGACTCTTCAAAGCTAGTGAGGTCCAATCTGCCACCCAGTGACCTGTTAACCACTGTTGGAGTAGGACCTGATCTCTGACAGAGGACTCCAGTCCTGGAACCCAATTGACAGAATGCTGGAGGTCCTGACTGTTTCACAGCTTCTATATAAACCCAGGACAGGAAAAGGAAGAGCGGGGAGCAAAGGGCAGGGCCACAGTTCTGGCACTGGTCGTTCCCCTACTTCTACACAGGTTCTGGTGCTCCTGTGAGGGCCCCCAAATTGACCAAGGCCTCTGGACACAGGCCCTGTGGGCCCATGCATTAATCTGCCACTGACCAAGAAGCTGTCCCCATAGCAAGTACAAAGAAGCTCCTCTTATAACTTCTCTATTTATACATTGTGAAATCCAATGAGAAATCAGTCCTACTGTATGGAGCTGAAACCTGGAGGACAACCAAAACAACCACCAGGAAGATACAGACCTTCATTAATAGCTGCCTCATAAGGATTCTCCTGATCCGCTGGCCAGACACCATCAGTAACATCCACCTCTTGGAGAGGACCCGTCAACTCCCAGCAGAGGAAGAAATCAGAAGGAGAAGGTGGGGTTGGATAGGACATACACTACGCAAGCAGCCAACTAACATCACCAGACAGGCACTGCGGTGGAACCCCCAAGGCAAGCGGAAAAGAGGTCGTCCAAGAAACACCTGGCAACGTGACCTTCAGGCTGATAGCAAAAAAATGGGCTATACCTGGAACCAGCTAGAGCGAATGGCCCAGGATAGAGGACTCTGGAGATCTGTGGCTGGCGGCCCATACCCCGATTGGGGTGACGGGCATGAGTGAGTGAGTGAGTGTTTTATACATTGATACTAACAAGTTACATATTACAGTCCAGATGTTGTTGGTTACCACACTTATCCTTTTACCGACGAGTTCGAACAAAACATCCTTACTCATATATAAGTTTATACTAATACCTAGTGTGTTTTTATTCTCACAAGGCCAGACTTACTCAGGTTAACAGCCCTGGGTTCACACTACCAGTTATGCCTAGGGCTCCAGCAAGGCCTACAGCCATAGACCTGGCTATGGTATCTGAGGTGTCCATTACCACCTGCAAGACTACCTTGGCCACCAGTTGGTCTCCCTTAATTATGTCCTTACATTCCTCTTTGCTGTCAAGAGAGCTTTTCAAAGAAAGGTGTCACCTTGCTCTATGTAAGAATGTTATACTTGGCCAGCAGTTAGCCACATACAGCTGGAGTGAAGCTGAGGAATATGACTTCCTCTCAAAAAAGTCTATATGCTTGGTGTCTTTTTCCTTTGGCATACAATCCTAGCTGGAATAGAAGCTGACAGGATGTTGAGCAACTTATGGGACTTCTCTGAGATGACTAAAATCTCAACATCCAGTGTTGGCAATCCACATAAAGAGCTCCTGGAATGCTTTAAAATCTTCTGGTGCCAATGCCAGTGCCAAGGCTACTGCTTCATCATGCAACAAGAAAGAGAGCCTGATGTTACTCAGCTCATCTCTACCTCCTCTTGATATTCTGGCATCAGTGATCTGGACAAGGATGCCACCGGGCGAGGGAGACCTCTTCCTCAGTGATGGAGACAGCTCCTTGATGCCTGTGAAAGTAGGCTCCAATAGTGCTATGAATATGGGTGAAAATGATAGCTGGATTGGTCCAGTAAAAGGAGAAGCCCATAAGTAAGCTAATTGGGAATTTTTTGGCAAATCATTTTCCCATTGAAAAATATCAATTTGTCAAAACCAAAACAGTTTGCAGGAAAGGGCCTGTTTTGAATAATTTTTCAAATCAAAAAAACACTGAAAGAAGTTTAGAAATTGTCAAAACATCCTGACATTTTCAAAATCAAAAATTCCAGGCAGCTTTGGTGCCAATTCCAATGTTTATGCTGGTGTCCATATTAGTGCTGGGTCTATCCTTGGTGCTCTCTTCTCTGTGTTATCTGAGGTCTTGCCTGTCTACTTGATGGGGGTGGTAGATGACGCTAGTTTCTCTATTAGTATAATTCTAGAGCTAGTTTCCTCTGGCACTGATGAAACTTTCATGGACTGTTCTAGAGGGTGGAGTTTCAGTCTTGCATCTGGTGACCTGTGAGTCCTTGCAGAGAAGGATAAGCACACCGAGCATCTGTTTGGAATGTGAAATTTCCCCAGGCTAAAGAGGAAATTGTGCCTGTTCTTCGGAGGATTAGTGCATCACAGGATGGACAGGGCTTGAAGGCTGCAGGTTTGAATATGCCATCTGAGAAATCCTGTGTGGGGGAGCCTATATGGGAAGTCATACAGGAGTGTCTGACCAATGACATTTGGGCCAGGCAGTTGGTGACTAGCTCATGATGATCATATGGGAGATCAAAAGTGTTTCTGAAGATTTGCAGAAGACTCGAATTTGCAGAAGAAAAGGAATTTCACTTGAGCAAAGAACTAGCAGCTCAGACAGCAGAGAGAACTGAGGGAGGGTCATGGCCCTATATGGTGACCAGATGTCCCGATTTTATAGGAACAGTTCTGATATTTGGGGCTTTTTCTTACATAGGCTCCTATTAACCCCAAACCCCGTCCTGATTTTTCACACTTGATATCTGGTCACCCTGTGGCCCTCTGCCCATACACGAGAGCATAAGGAAACACAGGGTGCATGCATGGCCCTGACAGACTTTGCTAGTAAAAAAAAAATAATAATCTGGTCTTCATGGGATCCACACTGACACATATTTGAAGACCACCTAATTTCACTCCTGAGTTCCATATATGGACTGTGCTTCCTCTGCTGGGAGATGACCATACAGTATTTGCCAGTTCTTCAAGCCATTTTCTTCAAATCTCCAATCTGATTGTAGGGCTAGTCTACATGCTGCTTTAGTCTGCCCCAGATAAATTTTAGTATGCCCAGTGTTGTGCACTAACTGGCACATGTGAACATTACCACACACTAAAATTCCCTAGTACACGTTAATATAGTCCCATTTCAATATAAGAAGAAGGGCTGCTGACAGGGCATTCTCTGTCATACCAATCAGCCAATGTGCTACTCAAATAATGAACAGATCGGAGGAGTATCAGCCTGTGAGCTGTGTCTCACTCTGGTCCAAGTTGCAGAGGTTATTCAGGGACTCAGACAATTGCTGCTTTGGCTAATGTTTAAGATCATCCCTGTCTCACGGGAAGGCAAGCAATTTCCTTATAGGCTTCAACTTCTCCTCAAAGTCAGAGACTAGCTCTTTGGGATAGCATTGCCTACTGTTCCTCCCTCCTGGTTGCGCTGCTGTCAGCCCCAGCTACCTACAAAAACAAAATTTCCAAAGTCACTCCCAAATCTGATCTCCTGCAAGTGAGAGTCTGCATCTATCTATTGAACCTTTGGGCTGACCCAAAAACTGCAACATCTTTATTTCATTTCATTTCAATTTAGGTAAAGGAACTTGTATTTATTTTTAAACTCTATTGCAAATATACATAAAATATATAAATATAAAACCACCACCATCATCTTTTCTAGCAGTCTTTTTTTTTTTGTGCACTGCCCTTTTGTAATCTACCTTGACTCTCTGCCAATACATGACTTTTTTTTCCTACTTAGTGTCTTTTAATCACCTAAGCAATCCGACTGCCCACCCCACCGCAGGATCACAAGCTATTCCTCCTTCATCAGTTGCACCGGGGAGAAGAGCAGCAAACCTTTTCCCCTAGTTTGGCTTCTGCCCCAACAATGCAACTTCCTCCATTCCCAGTTCTCTTTTGTGTTGTATCTTTGTTCTTGTGCATAATTTTCAATAGGTTTCTCTTAGGCAGCCAGGCACACATAGTGATGCTGCTGTCTTCATTTATATTTTAAAACTGAGGTTTTGGACAATGTGCATGATAACAGCTATTCACCACAGCTCATTTATCTGGTCACTGGCCTTGCTTCCTCAGTAAATGAAGTGTGCGTCACGTACATTTCTTCCCTGGATAATGTTCCTATCTTCCCCAGTCTATTCTGTATCCCTTCTCTCTTAAAAAAATGATTGGAAATTAAATTAAGAAGGATTAAAATAATGAGTATTCAAAGATGCTTGCTGTTTACAGGAGATATTTAAACTGCTCAAACTGAGGCAATAGCTGTGTTACTTGTGGATACTGTGTTTTATTTGTGTCTACTCACAAAAAGCGCTCATGGGCTGCAGTTACTGTAGGCCTGAACAAGGGCTTTTGCCAAGGAGCGTCAGTGATATGCAAACTTCAGAGTCTCTCTGGCTGCCTGTTGATCACTGAACATGCTTTGAGGTTGTGCTTCTGGTACATAAAGGTTTAAGTCAAGCAGGATATAGATGAGAGAAGTACTGCCTGTTACCTTGTCTGTCACAGTATCTGGGGTTAATGGGACTGGATCTTCTGAATTCGCAGAGATATGTCTTGGTAAAGACCTCGTGGCTATGAAATGCTCTCCCGCTCCATATATACCATCACTGACCTTCACAGGAAGGCTCAAGCACTTTCCAGTGTTGTTAATCCCAAGTGTTCAGAAAACATGAGTTATGCCCCCAAATTCATGAGATCTGTCTAAAAATGATGAGATTTTAAAAATAATAAATATCAGGTCTTTTAAATTTGGCTTCAGGCTTTTGAGCCTTTGTAGTTCATATTTTCCAACTTTTCTCCACAGTCACAATGACTAGAAAATTTCAAACAAAAACATGAAACACACACACCCTGAAATTATCACAAAATCACAGGACTCCAGGAACTGGAACTTTAAGAAAAAACACCAAATACCACAAGACTCTTAATAAAAAACACATGTTGGCAGCTCAGTTTTTGTAAAGTGGTATGTATGTCTAAGTGTGTATCTTAGACCTTTATAAGGTTTCCATCATTGTGATATCTAGAAGGACTTTGTGTTTCTTATTGTATTCAGAGGAGATATGCAAAGGGATTTTTTGTTTTTAGTTTTTTGCTTTGTTCTCTAGAAGATTTGGCCCATGCTGGAAAATACGTTGGTAGTGATAATATATTAAGGCATCCAGAAGCCAAATGAAGTTCAGTAATTCACCATAGCTCTCACCTTACAAGAAAGGATTGCCTTAGGGGTTAGGGGGTTAGGTCACAGGACTGGGAGTCTTTCTTCTCTTCCAAACTCTGCTACAAGACTTGTGGTGTGACCTTGGTCAAATGACATCCTTTCTGAAGCTAGACTTGATACATACATGTGCATTTCCCCCCCATTAGTATAAAGGGAATAATGACATTCCCTACTTCACAGACTTAGTTCATTCACATTTGTGCGGTGATGAATGCCATAGAGAACCCTATAAATAAAATGCTTGTGATCATTAATTAAAAATGCCACTCTGTCCTCTGTTATGATTGTGAAGCTGCTGAACAAAGCCCTACTTCTCCTGGTTTGGTGTCCCTGACTGCGTCTGCACTGTTCAGTCAGAGGCACTGGAGCAGCTGTTGTCATGTGGATCCTTCATTTTAAGGAACCATTGCGTTAAACTAACAGAATTGTTGAGTATAGCTGGGATGAAAATGCCTTTATTTTTCTCTGATTTTCTCTTATTTTTGAGCATGGTGGTGCCTCTCATGATCCAATGTCACAACCACCACTCATCCTAATTGGCACTCGCCATTTCCTCTTTTCAACCAAATGGAAGCAAAACTCTATCCTGTACCTGAACATCACTGGCATTAGTAACATCTTTGCCAACCAGTACCATAAGGGATGTGCTCCTGTCAGCATATTTCCTTTGAAGCTAAAGTAAAGCCTAAATATTTTATGTAGTAAATGAAAAACTCTGTTAAAAGGTCTCTGTTAGTTAACCCCATAGGCAGTGTTATACCTTCAATTTAGTTTGGGACACCAAATGCTGACTGTAAATGAAAGTACTTGTCAAATTTTGGATTGGGTGCTAATAATCAGGATGAAAAGCAGTTATTTGATCCAAAAGGAATTTCCCCATACACTGTATAGCATCAAGATACAAGAACATATCATATTATCACATTAAGCGCCATATACAGCAAGCAGAACTCTCATAGATAACAATGGGGAAGGTGGAGAGAGAGGATGTCTAGCCCTCATTGTGCAAAAAATCATTAAAAAAAAAAGAAAGGAAAACAGAAAATCATCTGTAACTCCTTTTATCCCCTGGGACAACTTTATCACTTTTACCCCATGACAACAACAGGGTTTTTCCCTGTGGCAGCTGCAGTTGGTCAAGTGAAAATCTAAGTTAGGCAGCACTCAGAAGGACAAGAAGGGAATGGGCACTTGCAAAAGAATGCTGCCTGGGAGAGTTCCCACACACGTACTACTCTGTCTGAAAAGGGTGAGAGTCAGATAGGCACTCTCAAATGCCAGTACAGAGTAATAATCTTAAATTTATGGAGGAGATGGTAGGATGAGACTGCCTACAATGGCATGTAGCCAGTATGCAACTGCTAATAGCAAATATCTCCAACAGCTGGAAACAGGACACTAGAGCGGGAGGGCTCTGAGATACTACACAGAATTCTTTCTCATATGCTCAGGGTCTAACTGATCACCATATTTGGGGTTGGGAAGGAATTTTCCCCTGGATCAGATTGGCAGAGACCCTGATGGGTGGATGGGGGGAGGTTTCACCTTCCTCTGCAGCATGGGGCACGGGTCACTTGTAGACCTTGTCACTTGTCACGGGTCACTTGTCTCATCTAGACACGATATATTGATCCCCAAACGCGCTCCTGTCGACTCCGGAACTCCACCAACGTAGCTGAAGTTGCGTATCTTAGATCAATCCCCCCACCCCCAGTGTAGACCAGCCCTTATAGTAGTGAATGGATGAGGTTCTGCAGTCTGCAATGTGTGGGTCAAACTAGATGATCATGATGGTCCTTCTGGCCTTAAAGTTTATGAGTTTATAAATGAACATGATGCTGACAGGAATATTGTGTCAATAACTGAGAAGCCAGGCCAAAGCTGAAAGTCAAAGTTAAAAATGAAATCATAGAGGGAAGCAAAGATGAAAGAGAGAAAAAATCTGCAAGCAGTACATGTGCTGATGAGGTAGAGAATGCTCTATTTCTCACTTCTATAAAAGAGCTGGTCTATCTGCTAGTTACAAATATTGGTTCTGATCTTCCATTATTTTGCCCCTTTTGTTATCATTTATACTTGTGCAAAATGGAGTAAAATGCTACCACAGTTTCAGAGAAGGGAGCCTAGGAGTAATTCTCAAATTCCTGAGGCACCATTTTCTGGTTTGGGGTTACACTGGAGAAGCAGCCCCACAACTCCTTTCCCATTCAGAAGTAAGTATGGTAATAGTATAAAAAGCCCCAGTCTTCCCTTATCTGGACATGCCTGGAGCAGATGGAGGAGGGAGGGAGTGAGGGAGCCTGAATTTAATCCGAGCATTTAAAGGTCTTTTACCAGCATGACATAAGAAGTGATTTTTTTGCCCCTCCATTTCCTGTCTATAAGTATGTGGCAGGCTTAGTTTTTCAGCTAATTCCTAAGCAGTTACTCCTCCTTCTAACTGTGCCTGATGAGGAGAGCAGACTACATTGAGTGGCAAGGCTGTCATTGGCTTCAATTTGAGAGATCCTTACCTATCTAAAACACTGGGAAGAGTGGGGGGAGGTATCTACCATACATGGGCACTTCTGGAGTGGTAATAAATTCTGTAAACCTTGCCCTAGAACTATGCCAGCAATTTACTAAATGAACATCCACTCACCAGCATGCTGTGTTCAAGAGAATGAAAGGAGAGAGAACTGGACCCTTTGCTGTCCATGAAAATTCATGGACAATACAAGGAAGAGGAGAGGGTGCTGTTTGTAATGGAATGTACACTAGACTGTGTATGGCAAGGCTCCAGACTGACAAACTGGGTAGGAACAAAGGAGCCTCCGCCTTCCCCACATTCGAGAAGCTCTGCTCAGGAACCCCCACCAAACAGAAAATAATGTGAGGTCTAACTAATCCAAACCTCTGATCCTCCAGGGGGCCCTTTCATCAACTGGCCATCCTGCCCAGCCCCAGGAGGGGAATTGCTACTCCTGAGAGGGGCAGCCTCACATACCTTTTTCCAGACTCAAAGGAAGAGGAGACTGTCCAGCCTCCTCACATGGTGAGGAGTTCTTACAGGACAGCTTCTAAATAACGGTTGACCAGGATTTTACAGTGGGCATAAAAACTGTCTAAATCAAAGGAAGCCATTCCTAGGCTTAGCGTTTTGTTAATCTGTGTCAACAATTTCATACTTTATCACATATAACACATCAATTATTGATGTGAAGTGGATATACTTGTCTACTTATAAGTCCTGCCTAGGGGAAGTTTAATACTACCTCCAAGCTTCTGCAAATTCAATTGATGCAGTACAAATTAATGGTCAATACTAATAATGTGAAGTTTATGAGATCTGGCTCTAAGACAAAGGCTGTTGCAAACAATATTCCAACTATTAGTGCACATATTTGTGTGACTCTTGGTTGTCTTTAACAAACATAAATAGGATTGTAATGAGCAATTCTATATGCTGATGGTTCCTTGCTTGTGAATAAAAAAAGGTTTCTTGTAGAGTCATTTAGAAAAGGGTGTGAATGGAACTTTTATTACAGACTCATATTTAACTTTAACACCCAGTTATTTCAAATCACACTGAGATGAAACTAGTTGAATAAACAAAAATATTTATACATGGGCAGAATATGTATTTTACAGGGTCATTCAAGCTGCTTTTTCCTCCTCAAGCTCTAGGGGGAAAGAAAAACCTTATATTTTTAAGAGATCTACTGAATATGCTCACTTATTTCTTTCTTTGTTGGGTTAATCTCCAAGTCGCTTGAACAGGGGACTCACCACGATGAAAATGAACTCAGAACAATTTCTGAGCACTTTGCATAGACCGCATGCTGATCAAATTAACATTGGGACTCGGGGTCTCTTAAAGAAAGAGCTACAATCAGCTAGTGGAGAAGATTGTGATACTGAGTTAGCAGGAACTTCAAGTTTTCCTAAGTTTGCTATAGTTGTGGGAAAACGGGTGTAATATTTCAAATGAGTTCACTGCATCATGAGATTAACTGGTTGCAATTTTCTTCACAAGAATGGGAGTGGCAGTGATTGTGGTAGCTGAGGTTGCATGATAACATCAATTCTTATTCCTGTTGTCATTTGCTCTTAACATTCTGAAAATTTCATCTACTGGACTTCAATTTAAAAAAGAAATCAAAATTAAACCAACAAAAATGCCATCAATAAAATCGACTTCAAGTAAGAAAAGAGTGGAGGGAAATATATATATATAGTAAATGCCCTGTTCTCCAAAGTACCATCCAAGGTGTACTCCCAACTGCAGTGCAACAACACAATAACAGCAGAGCCACCAGCAGTAGAAACTGAACAGTACTGGAAGAACATATGGGAGAAAGAGAAGACTCATAACACCAGTGCAAAGTGGCTGCAGGACCTGAGAACAGAGCACAGCAATCTCCCAGAACAGAAACCAGTCACCATCACAGCTAAAGAATCCACACAGGTCAAGAACATGAGAGCTGAACGCACTTGGACCATGGAAAGCAATGATCTCAATCTACTGGCTAAAGAAAATAACAGCAGTGGCATGAACGGACTACAGCACAAAGAAACAAGCGCTACTACAGGCTCCTACCCAACTGCTAACTCAATGGAAGGACGAGTTGTAGAATGAAAGCACTCGCAGGCAAGAACCGTCCAACTCCCAGCACAATAAACCGCCCTACCCACAACATGAGTAGCGACTTGTTAGGCATCGTAGCGCCAAAAGGCTAACACAGACCTATCATGGCCATACAGTTGAGACACAGCTCAGAAGGCGTGGCAACTACACAGAGGCTCAAGAGCCCATTCAGCTACAAAGAATGAGCAAGTCTAGCAGCCAGATCTAGATTTAGACAGACCAATCTGAGCACGAGTCCTTGGATTGTTATAAGGAAAGCCTAGACTCATGCTGCACACGTGGATCGTGACTGTGCTGCGCGCAGTAATCAAAGATCAAATCAGAGACCTAAGAGCTTCCTCAATGAACTGATGGACAAATGAGGAAGACAAACTAGAATGTCCTTCAGAGCCGCCTTGCACATAATGCGCATAAGTAGCAACTCAGCCAAGGTGAACTTCATGCTGTACCCGCGTCGCTCGCATAGGCTAAACCACCCTCAGCCAGATAATCATTCAATGAGACTCGGAGAGGACGGTAACAGTGATCAGCGAGTGGCGTAAACACAAAGGTCAGCCCCTCCTTACATGAGTGACATCAAGCTGTATGATAAGAATGAATGAGACAATCGCTTTACATCCACTGAACCGGATCTACGTGGAGATATGGGATGTATTCGGAGAACTGGAGAGGAAAGTGGTGGGGCTAGGTGATAGGTTTAGCTGAAGAGACGGGAATTATCGTCAAGACATGACTGGGGTGGAACTACCACGGACCATATAGCAGACACAAACCAGCTAACAAGTACCATTGGCGTACACTACATGAAAACCAACAATAGGAGGCAAGAAGACCAGACCACATCAAGTATCACAACAGGACACAGACAGGTCCGAAGAACACCCATGGAAGCACAAGAATCCACGCCATCATCACAGATACTTCCTGCCGGTACTTACCCCCCCCCCCACAAATATCTAAAAAAAACTTGGCCAATAGAGAAAAGACCCAAGCCTCACAACAACAGTTCAATCACCCAGCGAACCGAACACCACAAAAAGAAGGTGGCGGGCTGGTGAGCACAAACGCCACTGTCCTGAAAACCGCTGGAACATCAAGTACATCATAAGAAGGCTCCCAAAGATGACTGCTGCGAGAAGGCCTGCGCAGCAGCAGACATGCGGAAGACCAATGAGAAGAAGTCCATGGCAAGCACAAGAAGCTCATGGGATGTACCATGACAATAGCTAGGGGACATTGGAAATCTCCAGTGGGAAAAGGGCTCGACCATAAAGACAGCACAGAGGCACCTGACATAGCAGACAGAACACACGAGGCACCAGATCCATGAAGCAGGGTCTCACTTAGAGGGACAAGTGCAGACTGTGCAGAGAGCTCAGAGACAGTCCCAACCCCAAAATTAGCTGAGAGGTTAGATGCAGAAAGCAGACAACTACACTGACGCACACAAGTGCTGGCATTGTTGTACAGGACATTGCACAGTCATGGCTAGACCCTCCCAAGGAGACATGGAAGATTCCACAGAAGGTTGTGGGTAATCGGTCAGGGCTACAGATTCGTGTGGACTTCCAGACACTGGCGGCAGCGTCTGGCATCAACGCAACCGTATGGAAAACAAGGACCAGAAGAGGTGTGTGATGGATATGCAGTGCAAGGACAGAATCATCAGGAAGAAGGATATTGAAGCTGGAGAATAGCGGCCTGAAAGAGACTAGAGAGATTGAACAGTGAAGGCAAAGGTCCCAGTGGTGGTGGTACACTTTCCGTGCTGTACTCTAAGCTCGGGTGAGTGCTCCAACATCCGAGAACAATCAAAAGCACTCTGTCCAGAAGAGTGCAGTGCTAGGAACAGCTAAGATACTGCGCAGAACCCTCAAACTCCCAGGCCTCTGGTAGAGGACCCGAGGTTGAGGAAGACACATACCACCCATAGGGGTGAGAGGGGAATTTTTTTTTTTATATATATATATATTTTTAAACAACTCTATGTGATGAAATGACTGGAAATAGAAAGTTGAAATTTGGCAGGGAATTAGTCCTTAATGCAGAGAAGTGGCTCTGAGTGTCCCAATGGAAATATGTTTGGATTTTACTAAGATTAAGTCTCAGAGTCAGATACTGTACACGGACAGGATATGTTGCACAAATTTTTCTATCGCCCTGCTCCAAAAGTGCACAGCCCAGGAATGCTGTGCTGCGCATGCATCTGGGCTAACTTAGGAGTGCATGGAACAAGATAACATAGGTGTGCATAAATAAGACAAGAACTCCACAGGGCAACACCCTCTTGTGGGCCTCCTAAGGTGCCTGGGCATGGGGGATGAGGGGCAGGATAGGTGCTCCTTTCCTGGAGATTTTAGGAGTTCCACAGGATGGAAACTCTGCTAGTGTGGCTTTCAGCTATGTGAAGTAGGATGCTGCTGTCCAGCAGACCTTGTAATGTCTTGAGCAGCTGGGACAGACATTGTGGAGTCTGGGGTGAAACAGCCAATTAAACTGAATGAAATATATTTACCTAGAGAACCTATAGACCTTCTTGCTTTCTTTGACAATAGTATGTCCCACTTGAGAGCAATTCCTCAATGCTGACATTGTGAACAGGTCTTGGCGGATCAGTGGATCCTGGACAAGTGAAAAAGGGCCAAGTGAAACCTATAATGCAGCTACTGCTGGAAGTTCTTCAACCCATTCAGCCATCTATGTGACAGCATCACTGGCTCAGACACTGAGGTTTCAGCTGGAATGTACAGCAAGGCCTGGCATTAATTATTTCTTTTGATTTATGCAAGTATAATAAGGGACATTTGTCCAAAGCCCTAGGTTCCCCTGGCACAAGTTACAGGAACAAAGAGTAGAAATTAGCAGCTAACCACACAATAGCCAAGTAAACACAGCTCCCTAAAGAATTTCCCTCCCTATCAGAGACCAGATCCACATTAAAAAGCCTCCTTCTGGCATTATGCCCTGCTCATTGTGCTCTCTCCCCAACTTGTGCACCAGTGCTGGTACAAGGCACAAGCTGCCCCAAAATGTAGTGACTCAAACATGTTGGAAAGGAGACCACAGCAGAGTTTGGGTACCTTATTACACCTCTACCCCGATAGAACGCGACCCGATATAACATGAATTCAGATATAACGCAGTAAAGCAGTGGGGATCCCTGGGCCCATTAAAGTGCCACCCTAGCCCCACGGCTTTACTGCATTATATCCGAATTTGTGTGGAGCCCTGGCCCTTTAAATCACTGCCCGAGCACTGCTGCCAGAGCTCCAGTGGCGATTTAAAGGGCCTGGGGCTTCCCGCAGTAGCTGGAGCAGAAGGCCCTTTAAATCACAGCCGGGGAAGCTGGTCCAGTCCGGCACGGCATACAGGCTCCTGCCAGTACGCCATACCGGACCAAACCTGATATAACATGGTCTCACTTATAAGGTGGTGAGATTTTTTGGCTCCCGAGGACCGCGTTATATCAGGGTAGAGGTGTATCTCAGGCTAGGCAAGTTCTATAACAGCAGCTGAACCTGAGTTAAACAGGCATGATACCCCCTTTGAGATTGCTGCTTTGTGCTGTGTTCAGAACTAGTGAGACTTCAAAGAAAAAGATGTGTCATGCTCAAGAGTCCCAAGTATTTCTTATTGCTCTGTGACACTCCACACAACTGTCACACAAACACCAGCTGCCTTGGGCGAGAGTCACTGTATATAGGGAAATTGTTGACCCAAAGATCTCCCTTCCCCCACCCAGGGATCAGCATGGTGCTAGTGCATGCATAATATATTTTGCACCTGACTGCACGTTCAGCATCTAATGTGAGACAATGTATTTAATCCTTGAAAGAGTATAGATGCTGCATTTACAATAACAAAATTGTATCACAGGCTATCGTAACTTCTTACTTAGATTTGAACCTTAGCGTTCATAAACTGAGAAGCTAGAATAAACTCCTCTAAGCTTAATTACCAGCTCAGATTTGATCTCGCTGTCAGCCTGTTTGATCTCCGCGCAAGCAAATTTCCGGGGGTTTTGGATCCCTTGGTCTCCCCAACCTTTTCCTGGTGACCAGACTCCAAGCCTGGTTTCCCACAAAGGGAATACCCCTCCACCACTCTCTCCACCAGAATTTCTCTCTGGCTATGCTGGAGTTAACTGATGACCTACATCAACAATACCAAGAAGTGTTTTTCTTCACAAATGAGAACAACTTCAGGAACAGTGATAGCTTCTTTCTCTTCTTCCCAAATTCTGGTCGTGCATGGATTTTTTACCTCCGTTGATTAACCCAAGATTAATTCCCTCCCTCTCGTTCCTTAGCTACCCAGAGAGAAATCAAGTCTTACAGGATAAGTTTCTATAAAAATAAGAAGAAGAACGACATAATATTGATCTCTAGCATTAACGTTGACAAATACAGGGTCATTATTAAAGAATATATGATAACAGTCTTATTCAAGATATCCAATTTTACAACATTCCAGCAATAACACTTGTAATACATTAAAAAACATAACAGCCTATTATTTTTCTACTTTGTACTTACACTTTGGAAACTGAGAATTAGAACCTGAAGACGAAAGAATTCCTCTCTAGCTGAGGTCAGACAAAAGACACAGACCCAACATTCCCTCCCTGAGTTTTGAAAAAATCCAGTTTCCTGATTGGTCCTCTGGTCAGGTGTTTGGTTCTCTTTGTTAACCCTTTACAGGTAAAAGAAACATTAACCCTTAGCTATCTATTTATGACACAGGCAGCTAAACACTACTCAACCTGGTATTGTGGTTCATCTTGAGCTGCTATATTACTGAACACTACTGTCCCTTCCCCCACTGAATGAGCTGTTAAGATAGCAAGCAAAGTGACTGCAGAACTAATGGGGGCCTGGAGGAGAAGAGGAGAGATCTGCAACAAGGACTACACATGGTATTCCAGCAACAACAGGAATCCTGGTGACAATTCAGGTCCTGACTTTTCAGACCCTCTGTAGATACTGAATTGATGACTGTAGAGTCTTTTCTGTCTCTAGTTGCCCAGTGTGAAATAAACAGGGGATAACTACAACCATCCAGGGGAAAAAATGTAAAAATATATTAACAAGTCTACTGCTCAGCCCTCCAAATGATCACATACTTAATAGCCATTCTGCTGGTATAGAAATAAAGCATTACCCTATTGGGTCAGACCAGTGGTCTATCCAGTACGCTGTTTCCGACAGTGCTAGATGCTGCTGACGAAGCTCCATCGAGGACCAATATTAAGTAATCATCTGACAGGGTAAATCCTTCCTAAGCTTGATCACTAAGTGTTTGGCTTATTCAGTAGAAGTTTATATACCTTTTAATTTTTTATCCTATCTAATGTAACTGTGGACGTTCCTATTATCAACATAACAGTAACTTTTTTTAAAAAAACATCCTATAAAACCCTTGGACTTAATGATCTTTTGTGGCAATAAGTTCCATGAGTTACCTGTGCATTGCGTAAAAGAAAAGTATTCCCTTTTATAATTTTTTTTATCTAGTTGCATTTTAATTTCAATGAATGTCCTCTTATTTTTGTGTTACAAGAAGGGCTAAATATGAACATCCAATTTACCTACTCTGCATCAGTCATCTCATTACTTCATAAACATCTGTTATGTTTCCACTTTTTCACTTTTCAATCTAATGCCCATCGTCTCAGCTCCCGCTATCTGGAGGTCTTTCCATGCCTTTAGTTATTTTAGTTGTTTGTCTTTGAACCATATCTATTTCTGTGCCTTTCTCATCTCCCCAAAAGCTTGCAGTCTTGGGTGCATAAAATTAGGCTCTTAGGTCTGTATTCATGAAGTGGTTTGAATATCGGAGGTGCTGAGCACTCACAGTTCTATATATTAAAAGTAACTTTGGCTTCAATGCAAGAAACTTACAGGCTATATTCTGTATGTTAAGCTAAAGCAAAGTTAGCATATCTATATGAAGACCTTTTACTCAGAAAGTAAAGGTGACCTTTATCTTGTTTATCCTATACCTAAATAGATAAGTACCCATGCCTATGTCTATGATCTTTTATCTAGACCAATAGACAATGGAGAACGGTATAGGGAGTTTTTCAGTGTTGTACCCACAGACTTAACAAGTACACCACAAGAGACTGATGTGAATACATACATGTCATCCATACGCACATACATACTAGCCTATGGGGTAAGTGTACCCTAACATTTCTGTGGGTGAGGAATGAAATTTAGGCCTAAGAGGAAGGATTTCCAGCACTTGCCCTATAAAAGAGGTGACCCACCTCACTAGAGTACTCCATTCTCACTTTACTCTATTCTCACTTACTTCCTCCACTCTATCTATTCTATCTATCTATGATGACTGCTACTATTAGTAGACCGTACTTGTTCTTCTTAAAATTTAAGTTTCAAGGGAACTAGGCTAAGCTTGGTTTTCCTAAATTTTATTCTTAATTTATTAGGTTTTGATTTTAAGTTTAAATTAGTCAAGTAAACCCTAAGTTAGTTTTGATAGCTCTTAGAATTCGATTTCTTCTAAGCACTGCATCCCTCACTCAAGGATTGAGAAACCTGAACTGCAAGGCTGGTCCTGTGTCTCTTACCACCAGGTTATCAAGGAAGGGTGTGAGTATATTAACCAAAGCTTTCTTGCATATAATACTATATTATCATATGTATCTTTTGAATATCAGTAATAAAACTTTTGTAACTCTGGGTATTTTACCATTTATTTACTATTATTAAGAAAAGGTCTTTAAGGCTATATCTGTCTCAGTGTGAGCTTCCTATCATACCCCTGTCATAAACAGA
>NC_133775.1:28669128-28843268 GCF_003597395.2 Chelonoidis abingdonii
TCTTGGGGTTCCCCAGGGAAGGGTTTGGGGAGACCAGAGGGAGCCAAAACCCTGAAATTTTTGGCTGGTGGCAGCAAGATCAAATCTGAGCTGGTAATTAAGCTTAGAGGGGTTCATGCAGGCACCCAGATTTCTGGACGCTAAGGTCCAGATTTGGAAGTGCTTATGACAACCCCTGAGGGTCCTTTGTAAATTCTGTGGAGCCTGTTTTGGGACAAGAACTTTTATCTTCTGATCAAACAGATTGGCGAGCCTAAAATCCATACTAATTAATATTAGTGATTAATCTAAAATTAAATAAAAATTAAATTCATAAATGTAATTCCCATATTATCCAAATTAATATTATCAATACACCTTAAAACAGGCTACAGTTCCCCCTGGCTTTTAAGTCAATAATGAAATACTATAGTGTTGATCCATCTCCCTCCACCCTCTGACTCCAGCCCCCCAAACAAGCAACTTCACTTCAGTCTTTGCCAGAGCCCTTTCACTCTAAATGTCATAGAAGTGGGGATCCAGGAACTGGTTTACCAGAGCTCATTCATTTGCAAAAATTGTGGAGCAAAACACATTGGATACCTGTCATGCCATTGTTGGAAAACATTTCCAAACAGCAGATGTTTCATTTCAAAATGAGCTACAGGTGCTCATCGCCTCTGATCAACAAATCATTAACTTTGAAGCCTAAATATGAACTCAGGCACCAAACTTTAGATATCAAGTTTGAAAATTTTGGCATAAGATTTGTTGTTAGCCTAAGATATATTGCACTTCTCGCTGACGCATCCCTTCTGTCCTTTTAACAATGAAATACAGCAGCTCGGTTCAGTAAATTCTTGTCTCCAGAGACTGAAACATATACCAAAAGAAATATGTGCATTTGAATTGGCAGATGTTAACAGAGAAGGTCAGGCATGGGTAATGTTTAATTTTCAGGCTAACGCATAATATTCATTGGCAAATCAATTCTAATAAATAGTGGCGTGTTGAGGTTTATAGAGTTGGTTCCATTAATACTAAAGTGTGGAGTTTTCACCTCCACCTTTGGTCATTTAAATTCTACTTCCAAATTCATACTTGGAAATACAATTACTGAGAAAAACTATTTAGAATCAAGTACTTTACCGGCACGTACAACAAGAAGTCAAAAGACTGGTTAACACCCACATAAGCATGTTTTGATGAAAAAAACGTATTTCCAAGACATGATTTCATGAGACTATTTGCAAAATCTAGAGAGCAGGTTGTTAGGGTTGTATTAATAGGTATTTTAGAAAGACATAGCTTTAGACAATATGGCTCAATTTCTTTAAATGACACCAAGATATGACATTTTGTAGAAACTACTCATTTCTCTTTTAAACATGCCCATTTGACTTTTACAATCTCTTTTTCACATGATATTGACTTTTATATAATTGCTTATTATTTCTAACTGATACAGAAATCCATAATATTGCAATCTACTCACAAGGACTCTAGAAATAGAATAAGAATCTCTAGAGATTTATTTCTGGGTTCTTGGATTGCAAAACAAAAGAAAGTGAAGAACACACAGTGACCCAACGCTTCCTAACTAGAGCCAGATGAACTACTCAAAGTAAATACCTTATCTGTGAACAGATTTTTTAAAATGTTACATATTGCTTCATGGTTCCAAATTGTTCCATAACCACTTTATGCAAACATATTTCAGTTTGGGCGTTGTTTGTGAATCATTCTCCTTTATCTTTCAAAATTTGCTATTCATTAGTCAGGGTGTGTGGTCACCGAAGTCATGTGATAGTATTTCTGCTCCCTGATTGGATTATTGAAATTTTATAAACAGAAGGAGGGAAGTTAAAAGTTATTTCAAACACTTCAAGGGAAAACTTTCATGCAAACATATTTGTATTAATATTTATGAGACATTCATTCTGCCAACATTTCTCTGAGCAAAAAAGAAAAATCTCCCATAAATGTTCTTGGAAAATAAATTAAAAAGGGCTATAAATAATTGATCAGCAGCAAATGTTAATGCTGATATTTAAACTGCCATCATGAGATCTTAAACTTAGAAAACCCATTACAATAAATGGGATAATTCACACCTTTCTCTCAGTCTATTGTTTTAGGCTTTCTGCAGACTCAGACATTCAAGCCTGTACCAATTTACACTCAGTTCATGTTATAAAGTTTTTTTCACAACCATAAACACCAGAAATGTCATTTTTCTAAAAATTAAACTTAGATTTTGGAGCACAATCTCTGGAAACAGGGAATGATTCTGCATCAAATTCTCTGGTCATGAATTGAATAACCCAGGTCTTGCACATTATATACTCTACTCATACATATACACATACCATGTTCTGTTTACTGAGTATATGTACAGCTTATACATATGTATATGTGTGTGTGCATGCATATATAAGATGTCTTTATACATATGTAAATACATTTTAATATATTAATTTACATTTTGTAAATTAGATACATTCAGTGCCTCTGAAATTCTGAAGTGTTCTCAGGAGTTGTTTGGGTGACACCTAACCCCATGTACTACAGATTGGAGTAAACCTTAAAAATGAGCATGAAAACTTCATTATCATTCAAGAAAGATAAAGGAAAATGGCTGAAAAAATGTTCCATTTTCTATGTATATAAAATGAAAGTATACTTATTTTGTGAACCACATAATGATTCCACAATTTGCAGGTCCAAGTACTACTGTGAGGAAATGCCCCAGAACCCATGGCCCTAATATTCAGAAATGCAGCCACAAATGCAAGTTGAAATTAAGAGGCTCTGCAGATGTTCAGCACTTCAAAACTATAGGTTCTTTTTTACTCTGTCTCATTTCTGTGCCATTTCTATTCATTGGTATATGACAATCTTACAAAAGAAAATAAAACCTCTTTTGGTGTGGAGGGGGGGGAAGGTACCTGTAAAAAATAGTGCTCTTTGCCACATTTTTCTGCATGGGTTCCGGTACTTTCTAATTGCATATTGCATATATTTGTACAATGAACTACAATTCAAATTGTTAGGTCTGTTACAAGTCTTCAGAAAACAAAAAACACAACTCCCCAGACACCTGCTGTCAAAGGTTTCATTATAATTTAAACATGTTCACGAAGCCATTGAGCAGGGGAATTAGACTAAATGACCTCCTCAGGTCTCTATCCAACTTTACATTCTATGAATTCGTTTGGGCACTGAACCAACCAACAAAACCCAGAATCACATGAACCAGCACTTAAATTTGGGGTGGGAAGCTTGTATACATGATGATGTGCTGTACCTATGAGGCCACGTCTAGTACGGACGCGCCATATCGGCGCGTTACAATCGCTGCTCCGGGTATATATAGCGCGTCTCTCTAGACGCGAGTTATCGATCCGCTGCAGCGCGCTTACATCGACTTTCCGGAACTCCACAAACAACGGTTCCGACGATCTTACATGGCGAGCCGCCGCACATCGATCCCGCCGCGGTGTGAAGCGGGGTAGATTAGATCGATTTAGATAATCGATTTCGAGCTACGCTATTCTCCGTGCTGAAATTGCTATCTAAAATCATTTTATCGCGCGTCGTGTAGACCTTGGCCTGAGAGACCTTCAGTTTCTTACTCAGGCAAACAATCCATTTGAATCGAATGGAAGTTTTGCCTGAGCATGACTGCTGGAATGGCCATTGTTCTTTGTTGATCTCACTCTTCAAAAGTGCAGATTCCCAGTTAACAACTCTGATTAATTAAGTCATATGCTAGGAAAGCCAAAGCAATGAAAAGCTTTTCTTTTTTTTTTTTTCCTTTCTAAATCTGTGGAATTCCACTCCTACCCCCATTTTTTGCCCAGTTTTGCAGATTACAGAAATATTTCAAAGGGCAGGAGGAGGGGGGAACATTTGGGGAAAAATACTCCCAGTATTGATGATTAGGCTCTGATGCACTTTCGTGCTGTTTTCAACAGAATGTGTCACCATGGGAGTCCCAGGCCCACGCTAGAACGCTCAGTGATGAATGTCAGTGCAGTGGCAGCAGTCTTTCTGCCAGACAGGAGCATAATGGGAGAGCTGCAGGAGCTCACAAATTTGGAGGGGCCTGTTGGAATTCAAAACTGTGGTGAATATGTCATTGCAATGCTACTCAACAGCTGCACCCCAAGAATGGGAGTTAAGCACAGAGTCTTTTGAAAAAGCTTTCCCTTCACATCAAATTACAATATTAAATATCTTGAAAAGGTCTTCATTATTTTCCAGAAGTGGCTTTTGTTACAAGATGTGTTCATAACAAAATCAGCAGTTAAATAATCTGATCAAAATTAGTCCAGTCAGGAGATCTGGGTGCCAGTCCTGATTGCCGTTGACTTGCTGTTTGACTTTGTGCAATTATTCTTGACTAAGTAAAACTGTAAAATGGGACTAAACCTGTTCACCTTCTTCTGTAAAGGACGTTGCAATTTTCAGCCTTGGAATTTAAAGTTATAATTACAGCTTCCTGCCTATAGCTTCTCAAAATATTTCTGCTTCCATTCTGGCCAGAACCAGGAAGTGTAAGCAAACAAACACTTACAATAATTTGAACTGCTTCTTCCCCTTTGCTTCAGAAAAGGTTTAAATCTAAGTTTGGAGTAAACATTAGATGTACTTGTTTTAGCTGGCCTGTTCACTCTATTAATTTCATCTGTAAGGTAGTAATACCAAAACACATGGATCACAGATTTTATTTTTAAGACTATATAGCCACTGAAATAGAGGCCAAGTTATTCAATTTGAAAGTACAGTGCTTATGTGAACCGTCAAGATGGAAAAATAGTTGCTTTAACTCCCCATTCCCCCCTCTGCACATTTACTCCAGTAAACTAAAACAAAGTAAAAATGCCAAGTCAGGCCTCTCTTGGGGGAGATGCTGATAATGTTTATGCCTCCTTTGCTGGTGTTAGTACAGTATGTTTCAGTAGTTTAGAATTTCCCTCATATATTCTATTTTATACAGGTACTTATACTACCCTCATCACTGTAGTTTGAGCATTTTCCAGTAGTGCATTAAGTGATATGACTGATATCTGTCAGGTGTGGTTCTTTCCCTCCCCAGATGGATAACTGTGTGAGCAGTGTTTTGTTTCTACAGATGCTATGGGTTCATATTAGAGAAGACATTATACACACAAATCAGACTGTTTTCTTTATTCCCATTTACCATCTCTCCTTTAGCTCTTTCCTTTGCCCAGGAGCTAATTTCTTTAAAAGCAAAATCTACAAGATCCAGCAGAAACTCTCTATCTTTTCTTCCGCTCCTCTACTATTATCCCCTTGAAAACTTTCTGTCTTATACTCCAGGGTCTCCATGCTACTGCCCACCACATATGCTTGAACATGTTAACTCAAACCTAGTCTCTCTCAACCCCTAACATGCACGTTTGCTGCCTTCCCCATCTCCACCCAGACTTTCATCTTATGTACCTGTTTCTTCCCTATCCTCATTCAAGCATGCCATTCCATCTAGCTGAAAGAAATCTTCACTCAGTCCTGTTTTGTCTTTATCAACTTATACACAAACTCAGAAGTGGGCTTCTCTGCTTCCAGTTCCTTGTTATCCTCTTCTTCAGCTCTTTTCTCAGTCCCTTCCACTCTTGCGTTCTCCACTCCACTAAAACTACCATTATAAAAGTCACTCCTGGCTCTAGCCTTCCAAGTCTCTTCTCCATACTCTCATCTCTCTTCTACCTGTAAGACCCTCCTTGGGCTTCCATGATATGCCTGGACTTTAACTTTCTTGTGGGGGTGCAGTCCATACTAAAGAACCTTTTTGTGGAGGGTGACAGTTGCCACGAGCAGCTGCAGGCTGAGGAGTTGGAGCAGATATAGAACCTTTGCCTTTAGCAGATTCCAGATATCAGAATTTGCTTCTCATACACAGTTTGCTTCTTACACACAGTGATTGTAAAGCTACAGTGACTCTTTTTGATACTAATTGGTTCAGTTTTCAGATTAAAGAAATGTTATCTTGCTGTGGTCACTTGACCATTGTGTGTATCAACCATTTCTTATTTAGTGATGCTGGTATTTGCATTAGCTCTGCTAGAGCCAGATTTGTGCTTGAGCTGCTCCCAATATGAACTAGGAAGCAGTAATTTGCAACAGCTTTTATTTCTATCAAGTCTGAATGGTTTTCAAATTAATATTATGGGAGTGTGATCATCCATCATCACAATCTTATTATCCATACATACTTTTCTTATCTCATCATATAGTCTTTCTCCCGCCCTTCTCCTGCCTTCCTGTTGTGGATATCTGTAGCATGGTCTTATTACAGTTCTTTAATCCTTCTGTCTATTAACTTGGTTTTCATTAATTTATTGTTCTTAAAGAGCATTCATTTTATTTGTTATGAAGGGCCACAGCTTTTCTCTCATTTCAAGGCTATGTTTTTGAGGATTATTCGGAAAGTCTGTACTATGAATCTCATTTTCATATGCAACCTCTAATTTTTAAGATTCGTGTTCTACTATTAATGATTCACTTATTAGCACTTTTTTCACCATTCGCATAATAATCCAAACACAAAGTACATTGTGGAATATCTCACTGAGTTAGCATGCTTTTACAAGGAATGTTATTTCATTCTTTCAGACAAAGATTTAAGGTAATACTTCAGAAAAGAACATTATGTGGAGCAGTAAATAGCCCTGTTATAAATGATATTTAACTATTTTGCTAGATCATTCAAATTTTTACTTCTACATTTCTTATTGCACTGTTTGTGAGATATTACTTCGGTAATTAACTCAATAATGTAATAATACTAAGATTCTACAACGACTATTATCTTGTTTATTAGCTACCAAAAATATGTGCTGCTCATCTCACCCTTTTCTTTTAATTATTATTATATCATGCACTGTAGCTTAGTAAAAAATGTCAGTGTGTTTATTGTCAGACAGTAGGGAAAAAGCCTTTATTCTTGAATCTTCTTTAAAATTTTAAATTATTTAAAGCATCTTCTCTGATTCAGGTTTGTGGGAGACACATTATGCTCACTGTCTGCACTGAAGGTGCTGGAAAACTAGAGGAATACTCTGGAGAGATTTAAACAAGAGTGGAAAAGAAAAGCTTTCTGTGACATGAATATTGATTTTAGTTTTTAAATAAAGCACTGAGATGATGCAAGATTAGAAAAACACACCTTTTAATAATGAGGATGTGACTCAGTGCAGGCACTGGCTGCACAGACTTAATAAATATCATTTGTGGTTAAATAGCGGGTGTTCAGTTATATGCTGTGGAGTTATTGAGAGTCCTCACTGTGGGCTCCCAATAATCAGCTTTGTCTAACCGACAACTTCAGAGGGCTGAAAACTGATATTCTCAGTAAATATACGCTTTCAGTATATTTCTGGAAAGTAGTTCATTATACAGCAGCTGTCCTCAAACTTTTCCAGACCACATTTTAATAAAGAGATGGACACTTCCCATCTCACCTTCATCAGAAGGATCTTCTTCCTTCCTATTCACAAATCACAAAACATCTCTGTGACAATTGCTTTAATGGAAAGTCTATATTATTTACTGTATCTTTAGTCTCTTTCAATGCAATTGAGCAGGTGCAAGCAATGAGGAAGCATATCCCTCTCCATCTTTAAGGCTCACCCAAATACATAATACTATTGTAATTGTGGCACAATGATGCTCCCTCCCATTCTCCAAAGGAGAAGACACCAAGTCTGTGTTTTATATCTGTACGATCTGTCTCTGAAAATTATAAAGCTCTTGGTAAGGAATATGTCTATATCTCAGAATTAGAACACTTCACTTCTCTGTACAGAGGAACACTTGGGTAAAATGTTTCAGAATAAAAAAAGTTAGCACTTGGGTACATCTCACTTAAGTGTCAGTGGTTTAATCTTAAACATGAACATACGACACTTCTCAGTGTAAAACCCTCGGTTATGTCTCACTTAAACGTCAGTGCTCAAAATGTGAAAACTAGGGTATGTTTCAGCATGTGGTATTACTGCCTGAAAATCGCATGCGAAATCTATGGGAAGGGGTCAGACATTCATCTAATATTATACATCATCCTAAAAGTCCATTTTTAAGAAACCACTTGGCAATGCATGGTATGAGAACACTCAAGTTTGTGTCCCTGCGAATGCTTGAGCCTTGTTATATCTATTTATATGGCTCAGATTTGCCTAATATCTGAGCCCCTCACAGGCTTTTTCATTTAACCTCACGATGCCCTGGTGAAGTAGGGAAGTGCTATTATTGGCCTTTTATAAATGGGGAGCTAAGGCACAGAGAGATTAAGCGATATGCCCAAGGTCACACAGGAAGCCTGTAGAAGGCTTGTACAAGCTCTTGGGATCAAAATCAACACAATATATCCCAGGCTTGTAAGCAGCACAAAATCTGATTTTAAATACCATTAATTGCAATGGAAATTATTCATACACAGCAGTGGCCCTTCTGTAGGTCTGTTGCAGTGGGCACAGAAAACCATAGAACTTGGCCCTCTGTTGTGAAGAATTAGAAACAATTTTGCATTGACTAAACTTATATTGTAACAGCAATTGCCTGTTTTCCTGCCAAGAAGTGTAACCACTTACAAATTGGATTATTGCCTCATAAACAAATGATTTATGATTTTTATTACTAAAATGTATTTTTTTTTTCAAATCAAATTGACTCAAGGGATGGTTTAAAAAAACAAAAACAAATGTGTAACAATGTACCCAGTTTCCTTGTGCAGTTACCATGATTGTGTTCACAAACCAGACATTTAATTGCACAAACGATCAGTTAAACATATGCATACTTAAAAACCCAGTTCACACTTGCAATTATGGTCATCACAAATACAAATTAAAGCCATGATCACACAACACATGCACACTTGTCTTTTCTTATGGACTTCAGGTTTTGAGGTTAATTGAACAGTCAAGAAAATCTATAAACAATAGGAAATGCCTGTTGTCATTATGACACCTTCCTGTCAATTCACATCCCTTTTCTCCCATTGACTAGTGCTGATGCTCCACGTGTACTTCCACCGACTTCAGTGGAACTACTCATGGGCTTAAAGTTAGACACATGCATAAGTTCCTTGCTGACTATGGATATATTGTGTTGATCTGGACCCAAAGAGAGTGGTCAAGTACAAGTAAGGGCTCAATATATAGTCCTTAAATCTGTGATGTTTTCTGCAAAAGCCATCTAGTTAGGGACACCGCTCAACTCACTTTCCTTTCACTACTACATCAGTCAAGGAGTCTGAATAGGTAGCCAAAACCCTAAAGACAGTGCAAAATTCTCCCTTGACAATGGTTCCTTTTTTGTTTTGCCCTTTGGCTTACACAGCTGTGTCTGTGGCATTATCACAACTGTCGATATCTAGTACAATATGGGTGAGGTAATATTTTTTATTACCTCGCACACCTTGTCACTTCAATAGCCTCGGACCTGGTTACACCACCACTGCAAAGTACCAACAGAGTTACACCACCACTGCAAAGTACTAGTGCAAGTCAGGACAAGAACTAATGGTGATTCCTACTCACAGAAGCCAAGAGATGCTGCAGACCTTCAGTAAGCTGGAGCTAGAGCTTAATATAAATGACCATAATGGGTGATTGAAATGTCCTTTGTAATGCAGCCACATATGCTCAAGACTACTAAGGGAGAGAAATAAAACTGATGAATTGCAGAAGTGAAAATCCACTTGAGATGGAAGGAAAAGATTCTGACAGCTTTGGTCAGTTGTTTCTTTATTTCTATCTGCCTCCATTTTTATAGCTGATTGCAACTTTCTCACCTGTCACCGCAGTAGCTGTCACAACATTTTGTTAAGTCTTCCTTCAAATGAAAGAAAATCTGGTCAGATGAATTACATGTGCCCAAATTTGAGCCTTCAACTTGTCTCACATTCTTCCAATCCAACAGACCTTTATGTCTTTCCCTGAGGTGCAAATCTCATGGTAAAGTAAACAAGTTCCACAATTCAGTACAGATAAGCCTCCCTTTTGATACCTAAATTCAACTCATTGACCCTCAAATAGCCATCCCACTGTAAGTGTTATTGCAGTGTATGAACAGGAAGACAAGAATTGACATACTGGATCAGACCATGGTCCATATAATCTGTTGTCCTGCCTCAGATAGAAGCAGTTACCAAATGTTTCAGAAGAAATTACAAGAAACCCCATAATGGAATAACTTGTACACAGAAGAAGTTTCTTCCTAATACCAGGCAATCAGTAGCTGATTTTAGTTCAGCTTTCAGACTAGAGAGAAGAGGCCAAATGCTCTCCTTTACATGAGGTGAGTGAGAGTCAAGGGAGAATTTGGCACTCTTTAGGGTTCTGGCTACCAATTCAATTCAGATTTTACACACTTTCCAATCATCTGTGCCATGAAATACTCCCTTTTCCCTCTGAAGCCTTGGAACTCATACTGTTTGAAGACAACCACCAAACCAACAGAGACTGCCAGAATTACAGAGGCCAAGGCAGCATGAGCAGTGAGCCAAATAATGGTTAGTGGCTGTCCTACAGCTAGTGTTAGACAGTGTATGCATACTATGCCATCAACAATGCACAACCCATTGGTTGTAATGCCGTACAGAACAAAAAAATCCTTTCAACGAATACCCCACTCATGCTGGTAATTGAAAAACTGACCCAGGTGAATATCTGACATAAAAACTGTGCACTTTTTAACATTAAATATCAAGAAACTACTTCAAACTTCATGGACCTCACCCAAAATCTGAGAAATAACAGAAAATTTTACACAGGTCCAAATCTGACAATTATTGATGAATGACAGCTCTTTCATTGCAAAATTTTCAAATACTAATAGTGTTTTGGATTCTGAATCCCAGAAAACAAGTAATCTTACTCAACTATGTTAAAACGGTTTTTTTAAAAAAAAACCAAAGTGATGTCATGGTAATGTATACTTTAGACTACCTATTCAGAAAGAAGAGATGATTGAGGTTTTTTTTTTTTTAAACCAACCAAATCATCCAAAACACAAGACTTAATGGCAGTGGGGTACTTGCTACCCACACATCTGTTGAAAAAAATAAGAGAGCAGGGCCTAGGTTATCCAACAAGTTCTTGGAATGCCTTGGAGACACATTTTTATTTTAGAAGGTGGAGAAAGTGTCTAGGGAAGAGGCTATTCTAGATTTGATTCTGACAAACTGGGAGCAACTGGTTGAGAATTTGAAAGTGGAAGGCAGCTTGGGTGAAAGTGATCGTGAAATGATGAGTTCATGATTCTAAGGAATGGAGAGGGGGTGTGACAGAGTGCTAGGCAAGAACAGCTGAGTCAGTACTCGGTTCACAGCAGCTCCAATCAAGGCTGAATGGAGCTGACTAAGCAGAGCTGTGCCTAATTTGTGGGTGGGGAAGAGCAGAAAGGCTAACTGAGCTATTAGCCAGAGCCCACAAATAGGCACAGGAAGGGTCCGGAAAGAAGGCAGCAAGGGAAGAGAGCATAACTACCTGCCCGCCCGTCCTCCGTCTCACAGGAGCTGTATATGAAGGTGGTGGGACTCCATTTGTAAATAAACTGCACAAGGTGGTGGACCAGCACAAGGGTCTTTGAGTAGTTTGTAGATCGGAACAAAAGTTGGAGCCAGGAGGCCCTGTTACACTGGGAAAATAGCAGAATAAAGACAATGGACTTCAAGAAGGCAGACTTTAGCACACAGAGAATTGGTAGGTAGGATCCCATGGGAAGCAAGCCTAAGTTCAGGAAAGTTCACAGTTTTTTCAGGCGACATTATTAAGGGAACAAGAGCAAAGAATCCCAATACTTAGGAAGTATAGTAAGAGAGACCACTGTGGCTTAACCAGGAGATATTCAATTACCTGAAACTCAAAAGAGAGTCATACAAAAAGCGGAAACTAGGTCAAATTACAAAGGATGAATATAAAAAAAAAATCCTTCAACCATGTAGGTACAAAATTAGAAAGGCCAAAGCAAAAAAATGCTATTAAACTAGCCAGGGACATAAAGGATGACAAGTTAACACTTTAAGCCCATTTCTTCCTTAAGGCAGCTGGTCCCATTACCAGGCAGCTATTCCTCATATTCCTGCCTCAGTTCCCCAGTGAGTGAGCACTGCCTCTGCTTCTGAGGACAGAATAAGAAGTGATGGTCTTAAAGTGCGGCAAGGGAGATTTAGGTTGGACATTGGGAAAAGCTTCTTATCCATCAGCGTAGTAAAGCACTGGAACAAATTACGAAGGAAGGCTATGGAATCCCCATCATTGGAGGTTTTTAACAACAGGTTAGACAAACACCCATCAGGATGGTCTAGATCAGCTGTTCTCAAACTATGGGGTGGGCCTCCCAAGAGAAGGGAGGAGTAAAGTGTGCACTTTTTTCATTTTTTTAAGAGCTCTGGCTGCCAGCTTGGGACTGCTGGGGCTATGCAGAAGGGCTGTGCACATCAAGGAGCTGGAGCCCCACTGGCCCAGGGTGGCAGCAGCAGCACAGAAGTAAGGGTGACAATGGGGCACTAAATCTGCTATAAAATATCAGATTTATCAATATCACTTTTCACATCGCCACCCTTATTTCTTCGCTGCTGCTGGCGCAGCACTGCCTTCAGAGCTGGGTGGCAGTAAATGCACTTGTGTGGGTGGGGAGCATAAGCAACTACAGACACAGAGCAGGGGTGCACAATCAAATAAGTTTGAGACCCACTGGTCTAGATAATACTTAGGCCTGGTCTACATTACGCGTTTAAACCGATTTTAGCAGCATTAAACCGATTTAATGCTGCACCCGTCCACACAACGAGGCCCTTTATATCGATATAAAGGGCTCTTTAAACCAGTTTCTGTACTCCTCCCCACGAGGGGTACTGAATATCGGTTAATTCGGATTAGGTTAGTGTGCGCAATTGACGGTTAGGTTGGCAGTCACAGTATTGTGACGCTACTTGGCGAGCATCGAACTCGGATGATGGCTAGGTGACAGGGAAAAGCGCGAATCTTTTGAATTTCATTGTTTGCCAGCGTGGGCTCTGATCCAGCACATGGTGCGATGCAGTCCCAAATCGGAAGAGCCCAGATAGACCGTACGGGCGATTCTGGATCTGATCCTGGATATGGGGAGACAAAATCTGTCTATCAAGCTCTGTTCAGGGACGAATGAGAAGCATTTGAAATTCGGCATGATACGGAGTCACAGGACGTGTGCGTGAAGCGTAATGGAGCCAAGACGCATGGCATGTTTGAAGGAGGGAGGGGTCTGAGGATCAGCTATCCCCCGTTCCGGCAGTCTCAAAAAGCACTTGCTTTTTGAGGTCCAATGCCTGTGGTCAAACTTGTAGGGGGTGGTTAGGGTTATGTCGTTCATTACCACCCTCCCCAAGAAAAAAGGGAAAATATTTCTTGACTATTTTTATATGTTACTGGTATGATTGTGCTGTAGTTGGGGGTGTGCGGCAGCTGAACGCAGTATCTCTTCCTCCTTCCCCACGGTGGAGACAATACCGTACAAGGACTGACAGCAGTCTTATGTTCCTGGGTGTCTTGGCGGCCCTAGAATGAGTCGGCTGGGGACTGGGTAAAAAGGAATGATACCCAGGTAGATGGTTCGACGGTAGTATCAGTCCTATCATGCAACTGGGCTGAGCTCAAGCACCCCTCCCTCTTGATACCTGTGTAAAAGATTGTTGCTGGACCTATTTCTGCAGTGGGTGCTGGGCTCCTCTCCCCACACGTTTAATGTCCTGCCGGTTATAGCAGGGGGCTGCCTCCCCATTTTATCTCCTAAATCCGAGTTGTTCTTTGCCTGCTTCTTTTCTTCATCACAAATGGGGGCTGCCACCGTGCCAGGAAGTTGCTGTAGGGGGGAGACGGTGGGGTTGTTGCGGGGACCAGTAGAATGGGCGAGTCTCATTTCTGCGGGATTCTGTAGATGGGCTGTCTCTCTGGTTCTATGATACACTGGTTCTTAGTCTCTTCTGCCCTTTTTAGGCAGTGACTTTTTTAGACCTAAGGAGGATTGCCGGTGAGTTCTTCATTTTTGTCTTGCGCCCCCCGGTGACCCTCGGCAGGGCACATGGAAGAGCAGATGGTACAGAACGATGTAATCTTCATCCGCATTTTACAATTGGCACAGCAGATTGGTACGAAGACGCTTGGTACTGTCTCTGCTTACTTGCAATGGCATGAAGTGCTGTGTAGCGCTGCAGTTATGCTTGTCAGCGAATTCAGTAGACATAGTGCAGGTAGAAGGCAAAACGGGGCTCCAGTGGTTGCAATGGTTTGGATTGCCAGAGGCAATACGGGGAAAATGGCGGCGAAATATTGTCTGCCATTGCTTTCACGGAGGAAGGAATGAGTGACGACATTTATCCAGAATCACCCGCGACACTGTTTTTGCACCATCATGCATTGGGATCTCAACCCAGAATTCCAATGGGCGGGGGAGACTGCGGGAACTATGGGATAGCTATGGGATAGCTACCCACAGTGCAACACTCCGGAAATCAATGCTAGCCTTGGTACAGGGATGCACACAGCCGAATTATTGTGCTTTGTGTGGCCGCTTGCACTCAACTTTATACAATCTGTTTTACAAGACCGGTTTATGTAAAATAGGAATAATCCTGTAGTGTAGACATACCCTTTGTCCTGCCTCAATGCAGGGGACTGGACTAGATGACCTATTGAGGTCCCTTCCAGTGCTCCATGTCTATGATTTACTAGCTTACGTTTTCTTCCTCCATAGAGCTTAATTTTCCTAATAAAACCCAAGAGTAATTTTAGAAAAAGAGAGTGTGCATGTATCACAGACTGGCTAACCCTTTAAGGCAAGCTGGGCTCATGACCAGGCAGCTATCCCCCAGATGAATGAGATGGGGACTTACAATGATTGACCTGAGATGCAAGGGAATCAAAGAGATGGCTACATAAACAAGGCTGGAACTTAGTCTGGAGAGAAACCCCAGGAATGGGAGGGTGGAAAAGACTGGGAAAAGGCCCTGGAGAAAGAGCTCTACCCAAATGAAAATTGCAAACCCCTTCGGGAAGAAGAAAGGCCTGAGGAAGGAATTACATGTAAATTAATCTGACCCCCAAGAGGTGGCAGGTAAGAAAAAGGCTGTATTCTAGGAAGGGACAAACTCTGAAGAACCTGGTGATCAGCTGGGATTAACAAAAGTAAATAAATCCCAACTGAAGAACTGTTTCAAACATAAATGTCTCTATGGTCATTGTTAAGGGACATCGGGGTGTATAGTCCTAGTGGGAGGTTGTGGGTCCATATCTTGAATCCCTCCATTCATCCACAGCACGTAAATATATACATTTTGTACAGTACATCCTCTATTGCATAATTGTATTTATATTGATATGTTGTGTATTGCATTTGTGTGATGTCTTCATTAAAGATAGTTTGAAAAAGAGAGCTCGTAAGGAAGTACCGGACAGTGAACAATAACGTGTGCAGGAAGCAGCAATAGGACTTCCTCATAGACCACTATCGCTGAACTGGAAAGAGAGTGAGAATCCCTGTTCCCGACTTCACTGAATAGAGTGACTGCAACTGTGCCTAATCTTTACATGGACTGCAATAAGGAAGAACAGGGACAAATTCCTTGTGCCTTGTCTGCCTCACTACCTGAATGAAGGCCAGGCACATGCTGGCCCTTCATTTAAAAGTTAAAAACCTTATATAGAGTAGTAGGTAAAGGTGTTTTTTTTTTTCTTGTTTTTGTCTTTTCAATAAGTCCGTAGCTGCTTTTAAAAAAATATTGTTGAGGAAAAAAAAAGTATGATTAAAAAGCAAAAGAGCTTTATGAAAGTGGCATCACAAGGATACTGAATTACAGGCATGATCCAGCTGTCAGGGTAAATTATTAAAATGTATATTTTTCCATAAAAATCAGGAAATGAAAGATCAAGAGCTGCAATTCAAAAGTGGGAAAAGATCAGATCAAAGATGGGTAGTGCAGCAAAACCCAAGTAAAAGATGAAACAGTTGATGAGTTGGTCACTGAATATCAATTTTAATAAATGTATTCATCACCAAATTTCTAGAAAAAGAAAATACTCATCAAAAGCTGCTGGAGACACTTCCAAAGTATATAATTGCCATAGTCACACAAAATACAATGTGAACAAATTTCAAAGATGAAGAGGTACAGTAAACTATGGACAGTCTATCAGCGCAGCTGTGCATATGGATGTGATTTTATATTTGGTAGTGTCATAAAATGCTACTATAATGTTATATAAAAACAAATGTTATCTTATTATGGTTATGAAAGAACCAAAAGGGAAATCAAAACACTTTTACAGATATTTCAGAAAACACAAATCTTTTCCTGATAGATAATCATTTGCTAACAGAATACACCAATTTAGATGTCATTGCAGGGTTGTGAGATCTTGTCTATTTTTTATGACCTTTAGATAACTAGAATGGCCAAGTTCATTCATTTATGCCAGGAAAATAGAACAGCTGTCCTCTAAATACTCATGAACAACAGACAATATGACCCTATGAATAATAAACAGTGTAGTAAACTCATCAAGGTTGATTCTTCACTGCCTGGCCTTTCATAAATTCATATACACCTGCGCAAGCTGCATGTAAAATACCATCAGTCTGAACTAGTCACATTTTACCCTACTTTGGAAACATATAAGTGACTATGCAAGGGGTAGAGCAATGAAGAATCAGTCTCATCATGTTTAATGGCAAAAATAGACACAAATCATTTTGTGCTAATCAACCAGCTCAGCTCCTCACCCAATGCATTCATTGACTGGAGGCTCATAATTCACCATGAATAGTTAATGTCAAAGTCAATTCCTTAAAGGGTTTTTTAAAAAGAAAATATGACTCACTGGATAAGATAAGCAGTGACTGACCTACAGGAAAACAATTGATCCAAGCATCTATAGTCATTCTTCCATCAATAAACATTTTGCAGTTCTTGAAGATGACGTGCACATAATTTTTTTTTTAATATTAAATTTAGCTTTGGGGCATTACTACTTTGAAAGCAATCCAAATATTGTTTATACTGGAAGATCTAAATGAGGCAGAGTCAGCTGTGAATATAATTCAAAACAATAACTGTGGAAAACCATTCCCTTTGGTTATAGACTCATAGGCTATTGTGTCAATGGAAATGTCAAATCAATCAAAGAAAAAAATGAGAGCAATTTCTGTCTGAAAGAATAGAGCTATCAAACTGATCAACTAGACAGAGAGTACAAAACCAGAAATATCTTAGCTGATATGGACAACATTCAATTTATCTGAGAGTAACATTAAACTTTTAAAGGACTTTTGCTGGTGTCTTCATTGGTAAGTCTTGAACAACTAAGTTAATCCTGCATAAAATTGAAATAAGAGATCATTTGTCTAATGGTATTGTTCCATACTGTTTGGGACCAGCCAAGGAGTGAATTAAGACTAAGTTCTAGAAATGTTACACAGCAGCAATATTGAACTAATGCATGGTAAGTAGGTTTTTCCTACTGTGTCTGTGTTTAGAAAAGGCTGATAAAAATTTTGTGTTGATTATTTAACAGTTAATAGCACTAGGTAGAGGATAAGCCTATATATGATATTGGATCCTTGTGAGACTGAGGGAAAACAATCCTGCTCATTTTTAAAAGGTGATTGTCTAATAAAAACAATTACAGTATTAAAGAAAATCTGTATTTACTACTTTATGGTGGATTGCATCTCTGTGAGAAGTCCCTGGACTCTGGAACTAGCTTCCCTCTTTCATTTACCAAAGTCTAGATTATGTGCTTTTTATACTAAACAGTAATTTCCACTTGTTCTCCCAGGCTTTTCCTAGGGAAAGGGCTTAGCTTGGGACAGATGTTAGGGTCGATTTTGCTTTGTTTTACAGCTAGGGTGGCATATTCCTGCAAAATACTACAGGGGATAGATTCTTGACCACCTGCTGTATGCTGCTCCTGTCATGAAAGTATCCAGAAAACTGGCACTATCTACTATCTGGGGGATTCCTCTGCTAATCCCTGCAAATAAATACAGACTCTAGCACTGGGCAAGTGGGGAAAGCAGTGGAGAAAAGGAAAAGAGGGAGGAACAATGGTCTTGTGGACAGTGTACTGGGACTCAGGATATCTGCATTCACAGCTCTGACACAAACTTCCTAGTTGACCTTAGGCAAGTAACTTAATCTCTCTGTGCTTGGCTTCCTCCTTTCTTTCCCTTAGCTATCTTTTACTGTGCATATGTACAGTTCTAAAGTGCAATAGGGCCCCAATCTTAGCTGAGAGACCTTTAAGAGCAGCTGTTAATCAACAACAACAACAACAACATGGTCACCAGTGGCAAGCTGCTGCATTCTAGCAGTCCCCAGCTGCCAGAATTGCCCCTTAACCACCACTGTAGCTAGGTGCAAATTAGAGCAGCAGCTGAGCTGCAAATGCAGATATAGATACAGATTTATATCCAGATTTATATATATAGCTGGGGTTGCGGGATGGTTGTTTTAATTTCATATGCATTTTTGACATTTTACATATGGTCCAATCCTGCAAGACACTGAGTGCCTCTTGAGAGGTGTTGAGTGTCCTCAACTCTTGCTGAAGGCTTTTTGTATCTCTCAGGAAAGGGTATGATAGTCAGTGAAGGTAGACTTTCTTAGGATGCACCTAGCTTCAGCAGCCTGTTAAATCAGTGAAGGTGGTGCAATCCTGGGATTATTAATTGATCATTTGATTACTGCTCTTTATCTTCTGACATGTCATTTAGACATCTATTAAACTAAATTTGGGATCCTGAATTGTGCAGGATAATCACAGAATATCAGTGTTGGAAGGGACCTCAAGAAGTCATTTAGTCCAACCTGCTGTTCAAAACAGGACCAATCCCCAGACAGATTTTTACGCCAGTTCCCTAAATGGCTCCCTCAAGGATTGAACTCACAAAGCTGGGTTAGCAGGCGAATGCTCAAACCACTGAGCTATTCCTCCCCCTGCTAATCACTTTAGTATCTCACAGCATGCTTTTGTAGACCACTGTTCTTGTTACCATTTCTTGTTCATCATCCTATGAAAATCTACTCTCCAAGGCCCACACTTCACAGATTTGGCTCAGAGAGCATCCATTGGTCAAGAATCCTGAAGCGTGTTCTGCTTATACATACTAGCTTCATCTTCATATAAACAGTCCTGTGGTCACATCTGTGCCCCCTCGGACATGATTAACAAATACATAAGTGTAAGAGAAACTTGTGAGTGCTTTGGATTAAAACCACAGTACATCACAACCTAAAAGTTTAATCTAATTCCAACAGGTATTCAAGTCTTAGGGTAATGCAAGTTGAAGAACATGTTATACACAACCACTGAGACTAGGCCCAGGCTCTTGTTGTATATCTCAGCATTTGGCTCTGGTGTACGTGAATGTAAGAAGGTGGTATACTTGTCATTTTGAATATTTCATCGACTGATTCCCCAGGGCTGCATCCGCAGACTCTGTGAGCAGTGCCAGGGCTAACAGGCAGACTGGAAAGGCGACCACTCCTTCATGGCGTTAGGTGTACATATGGCACCTTTTCAAGGCGAGGGGTATAATTGAAGGTGGTGACATCAATGAACTATCACTTCTCTTGGCTCTGCCACTGCTCAAAATCTGGCTCCACTACTGTCTATGAGTATCACAGTCCCCTAATGAAGACTTCAGAGCATTCTTTTGAACTGATTCCTGCCAATATCAAAGTAGCACAATGGAAACAAGAATGCTACTGTGATGTTAGAAATCACAATTTTTAACTTTGAAGTGAATGAAACAAATGAAATTGCCTTTAGAGAATACAACTCTTTAGTCTCTGGGCTTATTGATACAGGTAAGCTTGGTTTTAAATGTAAGAATGTTGTATTCACTATTTAAAACCATTTGTTCCAGGTAGCGATCAGGTCTAAGAAATGCTTACGTGAAGATGAGAATGTTAAATAAGTAGTCTATGAGTGAGGCTGTTATTTTACCAAACGAATTTTGGAGCGCAGAGTGGCTGCTTTGTATCTGTTCTATATAAAAAAAAATCAGATTCTTATGAAGGAAGGATGAATATTTTACCATCATCTAGATCAGCTGAGATTCACACCATAACGCAGTAAAATATAAAGCTTAACCTATGGTTGTTTTAGTACTTTCAACTATTGTTTGCATTTACATTGCATGCAATGTTTTGATTACATTTAGAAATGTCAGTATTAAAACTAAAAGACTAAACTGAGACTAAAAAAAGGTCAAGCAGACCGGAAACATAATTAAATATTGTTTCATTTAAGTTTTAAGATGCAAAATTCTGATCCAAATCCAGATGTCAAAGCCCCAAAATTTGAGGGTGTTTGAAAAAGAGTTTTAGACTTAGGATATTGCAGAGATGTGCACTTTGGATCTGAACATGTTCACATTGCAATTGTGTTCCTTACACAAAGTTTGAGAGCATTCAGATCTTGGGTTTTGCTTCAGGCCTATCTCAAGTGTTTTAGGCTAAAATAACTTTGCTTATTAAAGTTCACAGTTGTCCTGATTATTCTAATACAAACCAAATGGCATTCAATTTGGGAGAAATTGCTTTGGACGTGCAATCTAAAGAGGCGAGAAATGGAAGAGCCTTTCTTTACAAAGTGTTTGGGATGTGGTTAAATTATTTTAGGATGTTTAACAGGGTAGTGCAAAATCAAATCCTGGGGCAGAGCTAAACAAGCAATGCTAGGTAGCTTAGTCACTTAATCATTTGGTATTCAGTCTGTTGGGTCTGGGCTGTGAAATGGCTTCTGTGGCTTTCATGTGGAAAATTAGAATGTTCTTTAACGGCTGATATGGGAATAAAGAAGTAAATACAAGAAAACTCTTGCAAGCTCTTAATATTAACTGCCCTAAGTAAGTGTAACTAACTGCATTAAGTTATTGATTTATCAGGGCTTGACCAAATAGTATTGTCTTTTGTCCTTTTTCAGAACAAGGACAAAAAAGTACAAAAAAGTTGAATGAGCCAGCTGCTAACTGGGTTACTAATAAATTATACAAGGAGTAATTAATAATAATCTAAAATTGACCAGGGCTCATTAACCCTTGTGATTTAATTATTAAATTTGAAATAAAATATCCTTTCTTGGAAAGTTCTATCATTCTGGAACAGGCCATCCATTTTAAAATTATAAATACAAAATGCAATGTTTTAATGGACTTCATTGCTATGGGAAATCTGATTCATGATTAAAAATAAAATATTTACATTTGACAACTTATTTATCACCATATGTTATAAAAACTGAGGAAAAGTGTTAACTGTTTGCATTTATTTGCAACTGCATAAACAATGTTGAGATCAGGGGCAGCTCCAGGCACCAGCGCAGCAAGCGTGTGCCTGGGGCAGCAAGCCGTGAGGGGGCAGTCTGTGAGGTCCGCCGGTCCCACGGTTTTGACGGTAATTCGGTGATGGGTATGCTGAAGATGTGGGACCGGTGGACCTCCCACAGAACACTGCCGAATCCGCGTGGCTGGGACAGACCTCCAGCAGAAACATCACCAAAGGCTGCCTGACTGTCGGGCTTGGGGCGGCAAAAAACATAGAGCCGCCCCTGGCTGGGATTATATTCATTTGGGAACTAAGTCAGTATCTTTAAGACAGATACAAATGACAGACTTTCACTTCAATCACATGTGGTTATTTTCTACTCTCTGTTAATGCTTATAGCTGATGTGGCCTTGTTCACCAAGAGATATGAGAGTAAGTTCTACATGGGTTGGTCCCATTGGTGCCACAGCATCAGTTCTAGTTGGTGATTAAACTTGTGAACCATTTTAAAGGCAGAGCAGTAGGCTTGGATGCAAGTTTTAAGGCTTTTAAATGTAAATCCCAATTGAGAGCTTTGGTAAATTTGAATTCTGATTACCTTTCTCATCCCCAATTAAGAGAATCAGGTTATGTGCACTTGCTGTAAAATCACTGAAAGCATTTCATTTCCCAACATGGCAGAATCAGTTAACTTGTTGTATGTGATCTCCCCAGATACTGTGTACAATTTGTCCCATTTGAAAAAGTTAATGATAAAGCCAAACTATCATCCAGCTTCCTCTCTCTAGCTCACCTACACAGAAGTGGATGCAAGAGCACCAACTGCCATGGGAATTTTTGCTTTCTGGCCAATGACTATATCTACACAAAACATTCACTTGGTTTCAGGTTGCACTGCCAGCCCCAAACATGAAGTGAATTAGCCAAAGGTTTTCTGTTATTTGTTAATACTTCAAGGGATTGGAGCGTGAATTTCAGGTTCATACTAAGATATGTAGGTGGGCACAATGCCATGCAACAGGCATTGCAATTTTCATGACATTGCACCTGATATTACATCTTATTACCAACCTGACATTTAATTTAGGTCCTCTGAAAGGTTAATAAATCATTGCAAACTGTTCGTCAAACCCAGCTTAAGTTTTCAGCTCACTTAGATCAGGCAAATACGGGCATTGTGTCCATCTTTTTCCATGCACAACAGATAAACATTTTTCTAAACTTTATTACAACCAAGGGGGAAAACAGTAGCAAGCAACATGAGTAAAATTGAATGGGTTTACCAGCATAGGATTCTAAAGCTCAAGACATGAGAAAATCTCTCTGCAAACACAGATATCATGATTTGAATTCAGTCTACACTGAGCTCTCAGTCAAGGAAACATGCTGCTGGTGCACCACAGGGTAGCCAGTTCACTTAGATTTACCTTTGCAACAGAGAATGTCTGTTACCTAGTGATTGCTGTTGAAGCTAAAAAACCTAAAATAAAACAGATTTAGCTGTATAGCTATAGCTTAACCAATGAGGTGGTTACACATATTCACAACCTGGCTACTCATTGACTGAATTATTAAGGAGGAATATGGTCTCATCAAGAAAAGATTATTTCTATATTAAAATTTAATCTTTTTTTTAAAAATTGAAATAGGTGGTATCAAAAGGCTCCACATCAAAATGATTTTAGGAGAGAAGAATCAATGAGCCACAGGATGTGGGATTCAGGAGGGACAGAACCTTCTTAGCTGGGTGTCCGGTAGGAGAACATCTCTATGCCAATAAAACTGTTCAGTTTTTGCAGCTGCTCCTTCCTCCCTCATTCACAATGTCTGCAGCCAGGCACACAAGAGAGGAAGGGAGAAATTCAGTCTATGCTGAGCCCAGGAACAAAGCCTGGGAATATTCTGCTGTGGAAAACTGAAGTCTTGGGGCCATTTCCTGCATCTTAGATTATTTTAAAATATTTGAAAAGAAGAACTTAATGTAAAATGGTCACCCAGCATGGTACTGTGTATGCAATAATGTATTACAATGAATTACAAATAGCAATATCTCCGGTTTCTCGTGCTTATTGCAATAATATAACAAATTCACATAGTCAGTCTCAACAATAAGTTTAATAAAGAATCCCAAACAAAGCATGTTATCTCTTGTGACTCCTGCCAGGAGACTCCCATTCCTTCCTCCCATCCACAGGTCCTCCAAAGACCCTTCATAACACCAATCATGCCCCATAATACATTTATAATCAAATGTAAATAATATTTTAAGAAATATTTTGGCAGAATTATTCTACAAAACAATCATTTTAAAATGTTCTGTTTCTCTCTTAAATTTACTCTTCATCTTTCCTCTCATCTCTCTCATTCTATATCTACAACTTTCCCCCCTTGGGGTGTTTTTATCTTGTTAGATTTTCTTTTCCACCCTTACTCTTCCTAAATCTCTCAAATCCACCCATCCCTCTGCTCCTTATTTCTCATTCTGTCTCCTCACTCTACTTTACCTAATCCCTCTCTTGGTTTCTCATGACACCATCCACACTCACCATTGGATACCTCAGCTCTACCTATCTGAGCTACCCCAATTACCACAAAATCTGAACATCTCATTCTTTTAATGCATCTATCCTCCCAACATCCGAATAAGGTAGGGGAGTGTTATCTCAGTTTTACAGATGGGGAATGGAAGCACAGATGCCTAAGTGACTGCCCAAGGTCACACAGGAAGTGGTAGAACAGAGTATCCTCTGTCCCAGGCTAGCACCATAAGCAGCAGCCAGTACTTCTCTCACTCGTGCCACTTCCAGCACCCCCATTGGCCTAGAGCAGCGAACTGTGGCCAGTGGGAGCCGTGATCAGCCAAACCTGCGGATGGGGCAGGTAAACAAACCAGCCCAGCCCACCAGGGGCTTTTCCTACACAAATGGCACCCCAAGTTTGGGAAACACTGCCCTAAAGGGTAGGCAAGAGACCAGGGCCTCCCATTCCTTTGTTCTTTTTCATCTTCTCCTCCTTCTGAGTTAGATCCCTCTCATTGTGTCTAGAGGCTATACAGGTAGCTCATTGGAAGAGGCAGCTCATCTGCAAGAAGCCAGACAATGGCCTGGAAGGCACTTATGGCAGTTCTATTATTGGAGGGGTATGTTCTGTGAGTTGGTGCTGTGTGCATGTACAACAGGAGTTATCCCCCAAAAGAGCCTAGCTGTGGGAGGAAATGACTGCCCTTCTTCAGAGCTCATAGCTGCTGTATGCGGGAAAGACTGTGGAACCCTTCAACTTGAAGGCTCCTTAACTGAGAGTCAGGACTATAACCCAGATTGCTTAATCCTCAATCCACTGCCTCTACTACATGACAGTCTTTCATAGTCCTGTTCTATGTCCAAAACACTCATATGATTTAGATAAAGGCATAGGGCTTACACTTATAAAGTTTGTGGATGATGCCAAGCTGGGAAGGATTGGAAATGCTTTGGAGGATAGGATTAAAATTGAAAATGATCTGGAGAAATGGTCCGAAGTAAATAGGATGAAATTCAATAAGGACAAATGCACGGTACTCCACTTAGGAAGGACTAATCAGTTATGCACATACAAATTGCGAAATGACTGCCTAGGAAGGAGTACTGCAGAAAAGGATCTAGGGTTCTAGAGCATCACAAGCTAAATATGAGTCAACAGTGTAACACTGTTGCAAAAAAGCAAACATCATTCTGGGATGTATTAGCAGGAGTGTTTAAGAAAGAGACAAGAAGAAATTCTTCCGCTCTACTTTGCACTGATTAGGCCTCAGCTGGATGATTGTGTCCAGTTGTGGGTGCCACATTTCAGGAAATATGTGGACACATTTGGAAAGTCCAAAGAAGAGCAACAAAAATGATTAAAGGTCTAGAAAACATGACCTATGAGGGAAGATTGAAAAAAATTAGGGCTGTTTAGTCCGGAGGAGAGAAGATTGAGGAGGGACCTAACAGTTTTCAAGTACATAAAAGTTTGTTATTAGCAGAAGGGAGAAAAATTATCCTCAACCTCTGAGGATAGACAAGATGCAATGGGCTTAAATTGCAGCAAGGGCTGTTTTGGTTGGACATGAAGCAAAACTTCCTAACTCTCAGGGTGGTTAAGTACTGGAATAAATTGCCTAAGGAGGCTGTGGAATCTCCATCATTAGAGACTTTTAAGATCACATTAGACAAACACCTGTCAGGAATGATCTAGATCAGGGGTCCCCAACACAGTGCCCGCGGGCACCATGACACCTGCCGGGGCATCTAAGTGCACCCGCATACTGGCTGGCAGACGAGCATCTGCCAAAATGCCACTGACAAGCTGCATCATCCAGAGGCATCGCCGCCGAAATACTGCCAATTTTTGGTGGTATTTCGGCGGCAACACCTCTGGATGACGCTACTTCTCATCGTCGGCGCCTACTGACGTTGCCTCTTGTCAGCGGAATTTCAGCGGATGCTCGTCCACCGCCATGGTCCTCGGTGGCTCATCATCTGGCGCCTGCCAGATGAAAAAGGTTGGAGACCACTAGTCTAGATAACACTTAGTCCTGCCATGAGCACTGGGGATTGGATTAGATGACCTCTTGATGTCCCTTTCTGTCCTACAATTCTAAGATTCTATATGGTACCATTCTGACCTTTACAAGTGCTCTAATAGCCTTAGAAAAAAAATTCTCCATGAAAAGGATACGTTAGACATTTCATCATGGCTTTACAATTATCTCTATCTGTGAGTAGTACAGCTGTGTGAACTTATCTTAACAAGCTGAAACTAACAGCCAAGGCCCATTTCAGTACATTAAGATGTGGTTCTAGTTCTATATCTTTGCTTGTGTTACATTTCTATCTGCTAGGCCAATTTAGAATAAAACCAATTAGTGAAACTATAACAAATATTTATCTTTGTCATATCCCTGGCAAAAATGTAACTAAAAGAAATGCATACACCTCTACCCCGATATAATGCAACCCAATTTACCACAAATTCGGATATAATGCGGTAAAGCAGTGTTCTGGAGGCGGGGGAGACAGGGCTGCGCACTCCGGTTGATCAAAGCAAGTTTGATATAATGCAGTTTCACCTATAACACGGTATGATTTTTTGGCTCCCGAGGGCAGTGTTATATTGGGGTAGAGGTGTACTTTAAACTAGCTTCTCTACCCCATGGAAAAAACAAAATGATGTATGTCCACACAGAACAAATGTGACCTCAGTTTGTAAGCTCTTAAAGGTTTATCCAAAGTAAACTGCATGGAACGTGATTAATCTCCCTCAGAAAGATGTTGCGCTGAGCTGACCCCACTGGGTATAGGACCTATGGTTGTAGGGACAGAAAATGAGGAAGGACATCACCAACAGCTGTTTCACAGAAAGAACAAGAATATGTAAGTCCATTGATACTACTTATTATAATTCCATGCACAAATCTACATTAAAGGAATATTTAGTTTGCATGCTTAAGCATTCAAGTGTCAGGAAACAACAAAATTAAGATAGCATGCATAACCTTAACTATGCAAGCTTCTTAGTCATTTTTACTGGTATTAGTCAAATATTATTGTTTTATTCACAACACTATAGCTGGCTGAATGCCATTCATCAAAATAGGTATTTTGAAATAATGATAATATTTGACAGCATCTTTATTTGATTTTTTAAAATATAATCAGCTATCTCTGATTAAAATACAGACTTCAATTACATGATCACAGGCTATTTTTCAAAACAAAGTATGCATTATTTTTGACAACTTTGGACATACAGGCAGAACCTTTTTTCATTTTGCTTTAATATATACACTAATTTCAGTGTCATAACTCACCACTATCCTTTTACTGACAGACTTGTTAATGTTTTTCTTCTAAGTTACGTATTTTAATAATTTGGGCCCAAATTCTACAAAGACTTATATATGTGCTTAAAGTGACACTTTATGAGTCATCCTATTGAAGTCAATGGAGCGGCTTACAGTACATTAAGTTAAGCACATGCCTAAGACTTTGATGGATCAGCGCCTTAGACAAAACCCATCTACTATACAATTTTTTTTCCAATCAGTAGTGGAGTCCTCTTTGGTGGCATGGAGGGAATGAAACAAACAGTTAACAATGAAGTTAACATAGCCAGCTACATGTGGAATCATCTGAACAGCCTTCCTTAAATTCTGGGATTGAACAGCAAGCTAACTCTTCTGCCCATATACAGACTTTTTGGGTCAGATTCTAGCTGCTGTAAATCTACATAGTGCCATTATAGCTAACGGAGCTATGTCAAGTTACAGCCACTAAAGATCTGGCCTTCTTACATGCAATTCGGGAGGATGAAGTAGTTAACTAAAAAGCCAACTTAGCTGTTAAATGTAGGTGGATCCACATGTGTCAGAATACGTCAGTAACAAAGTGAATATACAACACAGAGTAATATGTGACAAACTTAAAAAATAACAACAACAGCACAAACAAAACCATAATTGGGCAAAGATCAATCCTGGAAAGTTTCAGACCAAAAGGCAAAAGTTTCAGGTTTTTTGAATACCTGAAGACATGGGGTTAAATTTGGAATGCTCACGCAACCTTACTTATACCAGTTGCTTCCTCCTCTGCTGTAATAATCCTTTTTTCTCTCTTACTTTGACTTTCCTCCTTCAACTATCAGCTCCAAACTTTTCCACAGCTGCATAGCAGAGGGGCTTTGCTAGGATGAGATGGGGCACATAGGTGGTATCACTTGCTGCAAAACTTTTAATAATTATTGGTCTAGGTCCTTTAACATTTTGGGTTGTTAAAAGAGAAGGAAGGAAAGCGCTCCAGCGGAGTTTCAGTAATAAAACTGTTATTTTGGGCTGGCAAAAAGCACTGACACTGTGCTGTTTATCTGGAGATTTGCTTTTGATGGATGTCACCTAAATGACACTGGTAGCTGCATGACTATCCTAGTACAGCAACCAAACCTGCACAAGAACCTGCAGAGCATGTGAGACTAAGCCCCATTGGAACACCCACGGTAAACTTTCTCTCTTTTGATTTTTCCTTTTTCATTATGTTTGACATTTCTGAGCACGAGCTCTGTTCCAGACTATTAGCCTATGGCAGTGGGCTGGTGATGTGAGATTTCACTGAGAAAACAGAACAGATTTTTTTAAAAAAATATGAAATTACAGACTTATTTTGGTAACTGATCTCCAAGTGTCTTTCTGTGAAGCTGGGAAATGAACTTAGTGACAATCCTGCCTAGACTCAGCACATCTAAACCAAAAATCTTTCTCTGCCATCAATTTATTTCACATTAACTACTTTGAGGATAAAGTTAATTTCCTATCATTGCAATGTGATTAAATGAGACAGACAGTGGCAAATGTACCAATGCCTGGACATTATTAAATCTGGAAGGAATAAAGTAAAAATATGAGATCAATATTAGATCTCTTGTTAATTTAGGAAAAATATATATAAACTAAAAGCTCATAAAATGCTAATTTGCACTAGGAATATCTTTTGAAAATGTGAGGATTTTCCCGAGGAGGAGGGAAAAGGTATTATTTATCAGAAGACCTCACACTTTCCTCTCCTCTGTTATGCTGGCAGCTTCTCCTGGAACAACATAAATCTATAAAAAGACACTCGATACTCTTCAAGGCATAATGTTTAAAAATTGCTTGTGATTTTGTGACAAAATACTATGCTTTGCCTTTTGTTGGCAGTGAAATCAGTAACAAATATACAGCCCACACTGCAATACTGTAAAAAACAGAAGTACGAAGATGATGCTTAGAATAAGATGAGGAGATGTAGTGGTTCTGAACATTGCCTGATCGTTTCCTCCCACATGCTTGCAGCAGTTCCAGAGCCCAGGTGGCTTGAAGCCATTTTTCAGAAACGAGACAGGAAGGGCTGATATTTTGTTTTTAATTGCGAGTCTGATGCAAACCATAACCCCCTATAGATATAGGCCTGGATCTGTTTAGGTGAACAAAACAGGGTCTTGTTCACCAGAGTTTAGTTCTCTGTTAAATAGCTTTTTGCAGCTCCATCATTTACATATAATAGCTATTGCTTTGAGTAACTTAACTACATTGACTGAAATAAAAAAAAACACACACACATGATGCAGGATAATCAAAGACATAATTAACTCAGAAGGAAGGTAAAGTCATGAGATGATTTATATTGATTCTAAGCAACGGAAGTATTTCCCAAGATGACAAGTATAGTCTTGTTCTGTGCAATAGAGACTGATTATTTAATCCACCATTAGCTATGCATTTTAGAATATCTGTGCTTAATAGCATCCAAAAGCTCTTGATACCATAACTATTTCTAAGTAGAGTTTGCAAAGTGAATTATCTGTATGAAAGATAAAAATAGCAATATGTTGAGATTTAGCGTTACTTGCTTCTGCAGAAGCATGAAGGCTCTTTATCTGCAGTTAAACTATGATAAAAACTAAAAAAGTATTGTGTTTTCCCCCCACACAAAGAACAATGATATACTTGGACTCTGGCATTTTAGATTTAGGGGAAAAAATAAAACAACTCAGAACAAAAAGAAAAGTGCATGTCTTAGGTTGCATTTGAACTCCTAACTGAATGCAAAATCCAAAGGACAGATAGATTTAAATGTGCAGTTCATAAAAACAAATTCACAACACTTGTATGTCTATACACAACAAGAAAGTAAATGGAGTGTCAGATAGAGATATTGAGCCCTTTGCCATCTTAAAATACAGCTCAGGGTCATCACAATCTAGTGGCTATTCCATAGTTTATGTCAAAGTCATTTCACAATCTCTGTCCAGTTCCAAATGGACAGGAGTTAAACAAAACCACCAGTCTCAACTGGCACTAGCTAGAGCTCTTGTTGGCAGTCTCAGCAGACAGGCAAAGGACTGATTGTGTCTGGAAACTGAATTATCCTGACACCCGTGGAGCTAGTCCCTCCAGTTCAGGGCTGAGCCGTGGTGGATGAGCATCCAGGGAAACCTGTATTATGGCTGCCTGGTCTGTATCTGCTTTGTGGATATATATAGATCCCTTCTGTCCCAATCAAGAACCTTTAACTACAAGGAAAATTATTAATGTGTCTATATATTTTCAAAGATAGGATGAGGAGCCTGAGGAAGGAGTAATTCTAACAAGTGCTAATTTCACTACATAGAGATATTGTGAAACACTGTGCACCCCAAAGAGCTTACCACATAAGGTTCCAATCCCACAAGCATTTATGGACAGGAAACAAAAGACAGGAAACAAAGAATGGGGCGGGGGAAGAAAGAAAGCAGATAAGCAAAGTTAGATGACTAGTTCCACATTTAAGAAAGATGTAAACTAATATATACCCTCAGCAGCCCCTCTGCTTAGCTTGTGCTAATTCCCTTAGCACTTTTTTTTTTTTAAAAATTTCCACTGCTGTCCCCTTTACCACATCATTCTTGCCATGTGTTCATGGTCCAGCCCTCCCTTCCTGAACAGTGCCCTCCTTCCCTGCCTCTCAACTCCCTGTCTCCTATTCCCATCATAGTCTTTGAACTGGCTGGGACAAGATTACTACCTGGAGGAAGAAAAGCAAAATGTAACAAGCACCCTACGGTACTGCCCTGGGGTGTGTAGAAGGGACCATATTATTATATTGCTCTGTCCCCAGATCCTCTGACTAGTTCTAGCTGCTTTTCCTGTATGGAAAGGAGTCCCTCTGGCCTGGCATAGGGTTTGCCAGACGGCAGGGCGTTCACAGTCTTCTGGACTCTGAGTGGATCCAGGGGTGCAAATGGTCCCTCTGATTTGGCACTCCTCCTCCTTTTGTTATTATTGGACACATTCATTTGGTTGGCAGGGGTCTGACATGACCTTGCACAAACTGACAAAGTGATAGTCCTTCCTTCCCCAAAGACAGCAACTGAATTCTGAGGACCTTATTGATCAGAATGTCATTAGATCTCAGGAGACCATCACAGCTATCAGCAGGTTTGCCTACCAGCAATGTGCCTTCGTCATATATCATTTTTAGGCATAAGAGGGGCTGCCTAATAATGAGGAAAGTTGATGGGGAGTTGAGGAGAGTAGCTTCTATAAATAAAATGCAAGTCTAATAATAAAAGTTGACTTAATCTGGAGCTGCCTAACTAGAGTGACGGCAATTAAAGGGGACCTGGCACAATTATTCAGCGGTACCTGACCTATACAGCAAATCCTAATAGGGCACACATGACCTAAGCTGTTTGTTAATTTTACTTCTGGATTGATGTTTGGATGGTGAAGGAAGGTTAATAAGGCAGTCAGACACATTAGTTTGAGTATAGTTGTGTCTGTGCTACAGCTGGCCTCTTAGCAATGTGCAAGCACACTGTTCAGTGTGTCTGTTCCTCAGATTTCTGAGCCAATACATGGCATATAAAAGCTGATAATTTGTCTGCTGTCATAGTGCACTGAGAGGTGGATATACAATTCTGGCTGTACAAAGAATGCCGAGAAAAATCCTAATCCTGAGAGTTGGTATGCACCCACAACTCCTGGGGATCCAGAACCAATGCCAGTTCTGTGAGCTCAGTATGTTCAGATTTAAAGCAAGCATGGCAGGCTAAGAGAAATGCTTGCAAAGACTGTACATCTTCTTTGGTATCAGGTATGCATCCTAATGAGCCATGGAATGCCACGCCATGTGTGACAGGTGGAGAGGATGCACTATATCAGTTTTGCAAAACCTCATCAGTAAAGTTTTGTTTTACATGATCAAAACCACTGTTGGTTCAGATCCAAGATTGTTTCTTTCTCAAATTTACCTAACAGTGAAGTCTGCATTTGGCCATTCTCTATGTCCTGTTCAGTATGTATACATAGGTTAATGGCAAGATCCAGTGTATCCCAATGGTCATATTAATATGATCTGTGGGGACATGTTACCATGTCTGACACCAAACGCAACTTATCACAGTGAAAATGACAAAACTTCATCCCCTTTGGGCAAAAAGTCTCAAAATAATTTTTCATTAATTTCCGTCAGTCAGAAATTCACTGTTTTAGCAAAGAGGTTTCATCGCCTCTCAGGCCATAATGATAATTTTGCATCTTCAAAAATAATTTTTAAGTTTCAGAGAAAAAATTGAAAAAAATGTTTCTTTTTCATAAACCTGATTTGTGGGGCATCACACCGGTCTCTTCTGTGACCTTGTCTTCCAAATTCCTTCCCTCATGGTTATTTTGTTATTCACTTGTTGCAGATTGACTAATTCTCTCTGGGGCAGAGACTGTCTATATATTGCTTGCAAATGCTTAGTACGTGCTAAGTATAATGTAGGCCTCTTTGGAGTCCCTAATTGCCAGAAATAATAAATAAGAGGGATGAGATTTTTTGGGTTGTATTAGGATTTTTTACACTTGTACAAAAAGGTATAAAAAAAGATATCTAAACCATGGGCTTTCCAGAGTAATGCAATTCTGGTTGTCACTACAAGGCATAACAACTCTTTGGAGCATCTCACACAATGCTGAAGAATGCTGCTGCTTCTTCATTGTCAGATTGCCTCATCACCAATATTGTCCTTTTCAAGATTTTCATTCCCATCAGCAAGACATTCTTGAAGATGGAATGCCTGGAACAGATCATACTCTGGCTGTTTCTACATTGCTTCCTCAAACTTTCTCAGTCTTTGTTTCATCTTAAGCAGGGGTGGCCAACCTGAGCCTGAGAAGGAGCCAGAATTTACCAATATACATTGCCAAAGAGCCACAGTAACATATCAGCAGCCCCCCATCAACTCCCACCCCACTGCTCCCAGTGCCTCCTGCCCACCAGCAACCCTGCAAAACAGCGCCTCCCCCTCCTTCCCCGTACCTACTGATCAGTAGTTTTGTGGCATGCGGGAGGCTCTGGGGAATGGGGAGGGGGAGGAGTGAGGGCATGGCAAGCTCAGAGGAGGGGATGGGAAGGGGTGGAGTGGGGGCAGGGCCTGTGGCAGAGCAAGAGATTGAGCAGTGAGCACCCCCCAGGCACACTGGAAACTTGGTATCTGTAGCTCCAGCCCAGGAGTCGGTGCCTATACAAGGAGCTACATATTAACTTCTGAAGTGCCGCATGTGGCTCTGGAGCCACCAGCTGGCCACCCCTGATGTTAAGCAATATTCCCACCCATCACTAAATTAGAAATGTTCTGCATTTATAAACATCTTGTAAGTTTGAATTAAACTGCCAACGTGGGCCAAATTTTGAAAAGTGGAGTTGGAAAACCATGTTTGCTACCTTTTGTGAAAGCAATTCTCCCAAATACGTCAATTGTGTATGTAATGTGTGTACAAAATGGTTAGTTATATGCCTGACTTCCTGATCTACGCATGATGAAGTTTGCATACACAAATTGACTTGCACATAAAAACAATGTCTACAATTTTCAAGGTTAGACTGAGACCCATTTGAATATTTGGCTCTCAGTATCATAAAGAATAGGTTGTTTCCTTTCACATTTCGCAGAAAATAGATATTTTGATTGTTTCAACTGTATCATGGGTTTCATTTCCCTTGATAGATTTTCCAGGGTCAGTTTTCAAGTTAGTCTGACTAAAATGTTACCTAGATCTACAAATATACAAAAAGGTACTTTATTTCTTCCCCTCCCAGGATTCAGGAAGAAAGGCAACAACAATTTACCCTCTGTTTCCAGCATTATAGCCTGTGCATCTCTCATTTTTTTCCTTCATTTTAAGAAGAGCTTAACTGCCATTCCCTGTCGGCAGTAATGTACTGTTAGTTCTTTGACAAGGATGTTGTGGGGATACAGTTCAAGTAGTCAGCTCTTCAGGGACCATGACTTTGTGGTTACATTTGTTTTAGATACATGTGAAATTAAATATTACACAGTGTTTCACATCTTCATCATACTCCCTCAAAGTTAATGTACCAACATTGCTATTTTGTACTGCAAAGTATGTGAGAGACAAGATCTATCATTAACTTTACATGCTATTCATAGTCCATTTGCTAGATGTTTTGCCCTGCAGTTTTTTGTGTTTAATATTTTAGCACCGGGATACAAAACGCTGCATTAATCATTATTGAACAGAATTTGCAATTGTTTTGTTTTATTCTTCAGGGAGAGCAGTAGCATCTATAGCACAGATTCCAGAGGGGTAGCTGTGTTAGTCTGTATCAGCAAAAGCAACGAGGTGTCCTGGTGGCGTCTTTGGGCTGGTCTACACTTTGGGGGAAAATCGATCTTAGATACACAACTTCAGCTACGTGAATAAAGGAGCTGAAGTCGAAGTATCTAAGATCGAATTATCACTGTCCTCATGGTGCGGGATCGATGTCCGCGGCTCCCCCTGTCGATTCCGCAACTCCGTTTGGGTTGGTGGAGTTCTGGAATCAATATAAGCACGTTCAGGGATCGATATATCGCGTCTAGATGAGACACGATATATCGATCCCCAAGCAATCGATTGGCTACCTAGCCGATACGCGAGGGTAGGTGAGAGACGTCAGGCCTTAAGAGACTACAAATTTATTTGGGACTAAGCTTTAACCATGGCTAGAACCCACTTGATCAGGATGCATGGAGTCGAAAAGTTCCAGTAGGCTGGTATAATATAAGCAGCATGAAAGAGATGGGGAGTTGCCGTTACCGCAGTGCGGGGACGTCAGCGCTAACCGGAGGCCAGTGTCAAATTGCTATAAGATAGCAGGATTCGGGATAGAACACTGTACCTCACTTACCTCATGAATTCCAGAAACATTCTCAAACCTGTAACTCTCCTAAATACCTAGATTACATTGTTTCAGTAATTCCCTTTAAAGGTGAGATTTAAGCTACTGATGCAAGTTTCCTGCACTGCAAAGTACTTCACTTGTTTATAAACTATAAAAGAAATTTGATTGGGCACTGAAGAGCTGATATCCGGAGTTTAAATGATAACTATTTTACAATAACTCACCTAGGTTCTGGGGGATGTATATTTTCTTGTGGTACAAATGACTTACTTTTAATATAATAGTAGAATGAGGAAACAGTACGCTGTAAGCGTAAAAACTACTAAAGACTAAGTAGATCGAGTTTTCAAGTGCTATAGAGCTAGATTTGAACACCAGAGTTCAGGGGATGTTTGGATCAAGCAGGTTTGTTTCAGGTCCCATCTTCTGGTCACTGCTAAACAACTGTCCTTATACAGGTAACAAATACTGCGCATGATGGCAAACTGAATATATGACAATGGTCTTAAATAATTTTTGGAGTGGGCGAATTGCATGTTATATCCACTCCTTGATTCTCTAGACCAAGACTTTACCTGGCTAAAATGCTCTTAAGCATGCGCTAAAGTAGGAAAGGCATTGCGGTTGGGATCTGGCTTGGTTCTGAGGTGGCGGGATTATTTCTTCTGAACCGACCAGGCTGATGCCGCCGGAAGGATCTTGAACACCAGGCTTAGCCACCGCCCTTAGATGGATGCTATCAGGCATAGCCACTCTGATTTGTGCGCCCCTGGAGAACACACTTGGAGATTTTCTGGACTGAAACAGCTGGTGGCTCACGAGTGCTACCTTCAGGCCTGAGTGGGCCAGTGAAAAGAGTGTGGGCTCCCATAACGAATCCTGCGCAGATCGCCCTTGCGGGAGGTTGTATGTGGGACTGGGTCATCCACCGGGATGTGTGGGGAATAAAACCTCCCCATGGCCCTAACCACTTTCTAGTTGGTGCCACAGAAATAAATGCCTGATCTCTGGATAGGGCTGGGTAACCTGTGAAGTTACAGGCCCCTAGAACCCCCTCAGCTCCAGTGCATTCGACAGCTTAGCCCTGGAAAAATCGTTACTGTTAACAAGTATATTTGTTGGAAAGGTAGTAGACATATGACAACCATCGCTCCCCAGCCCTGATTTAGGCCAATAATAGTTGTGTATATTCCAACTGAACTGTTTTTCAGGACATGGTCTTTAATCTAAAACACAGTCACAGGCGCTCATATTATTTATTGGCTCGCGGACAAAAACCTATCAAGTTTCCCTTCAATTTCGTATTCCCTTTGATTGGACTGCCCTAGTACCAGATCGTGTCCATACCTTATTGTTCCTCTTACCAACGGCCCATAGAGTTGCAACTCTCTGTATTGAAACTGATGTCCTGTGATTCATTATTAAGGCCTTCCAGCAGCCCATTCCTATCGGTATATATTGTGGGGACTTTTGATAACACAGTTGTTATTAAATATTTATTTCTGCGATTGTTGCTGTAAAGCATGTTGCCCCCGCTCTGCACCCGCTTTGTATACCCCACCTAAGAGTGGCCCTAGTTCCCTTAAAAGAGTTAGATCCTTATCTGCCCAATTCCTCAACTTATGAAAACCTGAAGACCCCCCCATGAAAACAGAACCTCAGGTTCTGAAATTAGTAATCTAATAATATAGATATAGATAGTTGATGCCGTGAGAAGGGAGGGAGTTGATAGGGAACCCCCCCCCCCCGAACCTACCTTACCCAAGGCCCTAGGCTTTTTACTGAGAATAGAGTAAGAGTAGGCCCAAAAGCCTTTAGCTAGGAGCAAGAGTTTTAACGTCTGCTAAACTTGTTTTTCTGTACAGAAGGGCATGCCGAGGCAGAAAGATGTGGTTAGGGCCCCCAAAAGAGGAACTAGAATTGGATAAAGGGGAACCAGGAGATCTGTTAAGTTACAACAGCTGAGCCTGCTGTCGGGACTACAGAAAAGGTGCTAAAATGGTAAAACCGCAGACTTGACTGTCAAAAGAACTTCAACAGGAAAATGTACAAAGATGCTTGCTGAATTGCAAAGTTGTGTGCCATACAGGGAAAAGTATCAGTTACAGTTTGCAGTGTTAGCAATTTAATTACCAAATAAGGCTGTGTTAATGTGTGATGTTTTGCGGTTTTAATCTCTATAAACTCAATGAAATCTGTATCGGGCAGAGCAGCTTAACCCTTGCTAGGGTGACTCGCTGTCTCTCCCTGTGTGCACATTTGTATTGTGATATATCAATAAAGGTGCCTCAGGCCATCTGATCAAAAATCAATAGAATGGTGGTCTTTTCCCCGACACTACCTAAGTCCTTTGTACTAAATAATAAGAAATAGTGCACATACAAATGACATTAAGGGCATGGATTTTAAATAGGTTGACCATATTTTCCCAAATGGAAAACAGAACACCCCTTAGGCTAGCCCGAGCCTGCCTCACCCATCCCACATGGGGCCAGCCCAAGTCCTCCCTGTCTCCTGCAGGGGGCCAGCCTGAGGTCCCCATCCCCACTGGCACCCAGGGTGGCCTGACACCCTTTCCAAGCACCCACCTATGACCGCCCTCCTGCCCCACACATGCAGAGCTGGTTGAGTCCCCCCGCTGCTCACCTGCACATGGGGCTGATCCTCTGAGCTCCTCTGCTGCCCACCCACAACCCCCCCTCCCCACTGTTGTCCCCTTGCCCTATGCTGTGCATGGAGCTGGTCTGAGTCCTGCCTCCTTCCTGCACGGGCCAGCCTGATGTCCTCTTCCCCACTGGTGCTAGGGGGCTGGCCTGAGCCCCCTGCCGCCTCCCCACCCTGCACGTGGGGCTGGTCCAAGCCCTCCATGCACAGTGCTGGTCTTCCAAGCCCCACTCCTGATCACCCACGAGTGAGGCTGGTCTCCCGCCTTCCCCCTGCAGTCCTCTGACCCCCTGTCTGAGCCCTCCCTTCCTCCTTGTGCATGGGGCTGGTCCTCTGAGTCCCCTGACACCCGCCTGCATGTGTGGCTGGTGGTCTGAGGAGTACCCAGGCATGGGGTCACCCGAGGCCTCCTTCTCCCCACAGTATGCATGGCAGGCTGGCTGGCCCACGCTGCTCTCCCTAGCTCTTTCTCCAGTGCAGAGCTGGCACTGCCTTTCCCCCCTTCCCCAGCATGTTCCTCTGCATCCTGCTAGGAGTCTCACTGTACTTTTTTTTACAAAACTGAGTATTTGTCCAGTTGGGACAGGGCCTAAAAAAGGGACTGTCCCAGCCAAACTGAAACATATGATATGGTCACCCTCATTTTAAACCAATACCAGCAAAGAAATTCAGAGGATAAACTTGCTAGCTCAACTTACAGCAACTTATGTGGTCCTCAGACAGGTGGACCCAGAGAAGTAAATGAATTTAGGAACTGTGGGTCTAATCCTGCAGCTGAGGGGTTTCAAGACTGGACCCCAGTACAAAAGTAATGACAAAGATTTACTAGAAGTGGCTTTGGAGACTGAGGTCAGTTATAGTGTTCACACTTTTAGCTTAATTTCCTCTTTTATAAAGTACAAGTGCTCACAGCATTACATAAGTCACCTCAATGACAACCAGCCCTCCCCTTCCAAAAAAAACAACCACCACACACATAACCCACCCCTCCCAAAAACATTTTTCTTCCTATTACAATATTGAAATTTTCCATATAGCCAGTTTCATGGAGGTGGACATTTTAATTTTCTGATTTCTCAAATTTCTCCCAAATTGTCATCTCTTCATTTTAATTATTTGCCAGCCACACCTCAGGACAGATCAGAGCTTTGTCACTTATTTCACCTACTCCTAATTCTTAGTGTTCTCATGACATGTCTAACACTCTTATTTCTCAAATCCCCTTTCAAATCAGTATTGTAAGTATCTCAAGTCACAGAGAATTTTCTTTTTATTAAAGACATTCTGAAAAAGAAATATTCTGCTTAATAAAACTGGCAACAAGGTTTCCATATAGTCCTGATATAATCGGGAGGGGTAGGGTGGTGGTGTTGTTTTTTAATGACTTAATGGATTAAAAACATTCCCCAAACTAGAACCAGTCTTATGCAAGACCCAGGAAACCAGATGAAGTCATGAATTTGCAGCTGGCTGAGTTATTCATCGGGAAGCTGAGTCCAGCTGCAGTTGCTATTTTTTCTCGGTTATGTGGAATTGGCCATGGAGTGCAACAAAGGGGCTTTGATATTGGAAAGTGGAGTTTCTATAGCAAAACTCTGAAGTAAATCTCACTCCTATGGAAAACCACTGTAGTTTGTGTGCGTACATACTAAATACAAAATACTGTCTTAATACAAAGTTACATTTGCCAGTTAAAATCCACAAAAAGGTAAGCAATGCAAAAACTAAGTTTATTGTTATTATTATATTGGCTCCATTTCACATAGTATATATTTTATGGCATATAATTAAAGACATGAACAGGAGAATAGAAAAATTATAACCAATTCATTTTAGAAATCTCTAAAAATGATCTTAAAAAGCTTTCCTACAAGTTATAAAGTGAAGTTTTTAAAGTCCAGTAATGTATGTTCTGGTAGGGCTAGAAATAGTTTATATATATATATATATATAAAGACTTGCAGAGCTTTCCAGAGGTAAAAAGAAAGCATCCCTACACCTTGTGAGCATGAGATACTGGATTTTCAACCTGTCTCTTTCACCAGACTGAATTTTGTCCATTCTGAACCTCAAAAGAATTTAATCTAGGGAGGAAATTCTATGCTTAAGGCAATGGGGTGGCAGGTGAGGAGAGAAAGATTATTGTGGCAGGTTGAATTTAACAGCAGAAGCCTGAAATTTTGAAAGCCTAAAAGTAGACTTAAGGTACTAGAAAATAGTTTTTATGGCAGTGGTCCTCAAACTGTGGTGTGCACATCCCCCAAACCCCAAAGGAGAAGCAGAGGAACATTCGGGGGGGGGCAGGCATTATGGGGCCCAGGCCAGCCACCCAGGGGTGGGGAGGAAGTGCCATCCAGCCCCTCTTTGCCTCAGCCTTAGCCCCAGCCTCTGCTCACAGCTGCGGCTCTGCTTCTAGCTGCAGCCGCAGTCATAGCTCTGGGCTGTGGCCTCAACCATGGCCTCGCTCCCGGTCATGGCAGCTTCCCTCATCTAATTCCTAAAGCATACTTTTTAGAAAAATACCCAGTCTTGACTTAAAAATGGTTGGTGATGGAGACTCCACAACAACCCTAGGTAAATTGTTCCAGTGGTTAATTACCCTCACTATTATAAATTTACACCTTATTTCCACTCTGAATTTGTCTAGCTTTAACTACCAGCCATTGGATAGTGTTATACCTTTCCTCATGAGACGGAAGAGCCCTTATTAAACGTTTGCTCCCAGTAGGCACTTATACACTAATCAAGTCATCCCTTAACCTTCTCTTTGTTCAGCTAAATAGATTGAACTCCTTGAGTCTACCACTATAAGGCAGGTTTTCTAATCCAGTGATACTCAGACTGAGGCTTGAGAGCCACACTTGGCTCTTTCATGTGCCTCCTGGGGCTCTTTGCACCACATGATAGTAAAACGCAGATTGATTAATAATTAAATCACACAAAGTTGTTAACCAATCAAGATGCTTTCACTATGTTATTAACCAATTGTAGTTGATAAAAAAATACTTGGTCAGTCATTTTGCTGTGAGAATTTTGATAAAAAATTATATATAAATATTTATATACCCCCCCACACATACACGCGTATACATATACACACACAAAATATTTCCCCTGTGGCTCTTTTGGGTAATGTTAATTGCTAATTTGGTTCCTGAACCACTGAGGTCCGAGTATCACTGCTTTAGTCATTCATGCGGTTGTTTGCTAAACCCTCTCCAATTTTTCAATATCTGTCTTGAATTGTTGAAACCAGAATTGGACACAGTATTCCAGCAGTGGTTGTACTAGTGCCAAACAGAGGTAATATAACCTCTCTACTCCTACTTGAGAGTCGCTTCTTTATGCATCCAAGGATCACATTAGCTCTTTTGGCCAAAGAACTGCACTAATAGGTCATTTTCAACTGATTATTCACCACGTCTCCTAAGCTTTTTTTTCAGTCACCGCTTCCCAGGATAGAGTCCTCCCATCCAATATGTATGGCTTACATTCTTTGTTCCCAGATGTATACATTTACATTTAGCTGCATTAAAATGCATATTGTTTGCTTGCACCCAGTTTACCAAGTAATCCCGATCGCCCTGTGTTAGTGATCTGCCCTCTTCAGTATTTACCACTCCACCATTTTCCTGTCATCTGCAAACTTTCAGTGATTTTATGATTTTTTTTCCAGGTCATTAATATAAAATATTAAATACCACAGAACCAAGAACCAATGTCCGCAGGACCCCACTGGAAACACAATCACTTGATGAAAATTCCCCATTTACAATTACATTTTGAGACCCATCAATTAGTCATCTTTTAATCCATTTAATGTGTGCCATATTAATTTTATATAATTCTAGTTTAGTTTTTTAATCAAAATGTCATGCGGTATCATGTCAAATGCCATACGGAAGTGTAAGCATATTACAGTAACACTAGCCATCAAAAACTTGCAATCTTGCTAAAAAAAAATCAAGTTAGTTTGTCAGAATCTATTTTCCACAAAACCATGTTGTTGACATTAAATTATACTACCCTACTTTAATTCTTGATTGAGTCCTGTATCAGCTGTTCCATTATCTTGCTTAAAGCAAGATAATGCCTGATGTCAAACTGATAGGCCTATAGTTATCCAGGTCATCCTGCTTACTCTTTTTAAACATTGGCACTATATTAGCTCTCTTCCAGTCTTCTGGAGCTTCCCCAATATTCCAAACCTTACTGAAATTCATACTAACAGTCCACTGATGACCTCAGATAGGTCTTTTAAAACACTTGGATGCAAGTTATCTGGATCTGTTGATTTTAAAATGTCTAACTTTAGTAGCTGTTATTTAACATCCCCTGAGATACAAATGAAATGGAAAAGGTGTTATCACATGATGTAACTGCATCATCTGTTTTTCCACAAATACAGAACAGAAATATTTATTAAACACACGTGCCTTTTCTGCATTATTATAGATAATTTTACTATTTCCATCTACTAATGGACCATTGTCAGAATTCTTTCCCCCCCATATATATTCCAAAAGCTCCTTCTTTTTGTTCTTAACTCTGCTGGCCATCAATGTCTCCTTGTGTCCCATTGCTTCTCTTATCTATTTTCTACAATTCCTAGCTTCTTATTTATATTCATTACTATCAACTTCCTCATATATATATACACATACATATACATACATACATCTATATATATAATGTCTTTACTTCTCCTCTAACTAGATTGGTTTTATAACCAATACACCTCCTTCCTTGATTATAGGATTATGACATTTTAGGCATCTAGTAAAAAGTATTCTTAAACAATTCCCATTCACTGGCTTCACTGATGCCAGAAATTCACTATAAATATTAAAGCCAGATGGGACCAGGTGACACGATTAAGGTGGGCCCGATCCGGTGCGGGGTAAGTGTGCCTGCCTTCTTAAGGAAATAGGGGCAGACGCATGCTTATTCCCCACTTCCCCCAACTCAAGTCCACATGTCTGGGCTTAGCTGTGGGGTAGAGTGGCCCCAGAGTTCATAGGGTCACCCTTCTCAGTTGGGGTAGCACAGCCTAGTAGCTGTACAATGTACTCTGTCAGGGCAGTGCGGCCCAATAGGCAGAATCCATACAAATATCCTTCTCACTTGGGATAATGTGGTTTAGCAGCTGAAGTCCATGAAACACACCCCTACTGTTAAGGCAGCACATCCCAATGGTTGGAGTTTATGCAAACATTGGGGTAGTACAGCCTAGTGGCTGGAGTCTATGAAACATACCCCTACAGTCAGGGAAGTGTGGCCCAATGGCCAGAGATCATGGGGCTCACTTGTCTCCACTGGGCCCTGACCCAGGGCCCTAGTAGCACTGGAACGACCAGCTATCAGTTCAGTGGGGAGTCCCACTGAAACACGCCAAGCTTACCTTGGTGGGAGATACCACTCTGATATCACCCTGGGTCACTTCCTACCACAGTCTCAGGTGCTGTAGTCCAGGAGGCATTGGGATCTCTTAGCTCCCCAGCACCGCTGCTCCCTGGGGCTCCATGGGCTGCTGGGGTCTGAGGTTGTGGTCCACGTCTCCGCTCCCCTCTGGCACAGGCTGGAGGCTGTCTGCAGCAGGAGCTCCTGGCACACATCCTTCCCCACAAATATCTTCCCCTGACTGAGCTGAGCTGCTCTCTTTTATGCTGGTACACCTGGAGCATGCCCACTAAGGACAAGGGGGCATGGCTTCCTCAGCCCAAAAAGTGGTGTTAACACCTTCCCGTCTGGTGCGGGGTGAGTGCATCCCATCACAGACCATTATTATCCCTTTCTCCCAGTATGACCTCCTACATAAACAGAGGCCATAAAATTTCATCCAGTAATTTCTGCATCTAGCACTTAATATGGCTCAGGCACAACCAGAACCATGTTTATATTATATTATTTGTTACAGAGAACACATGATTGGTTTGCTGTGACATAAATATTTTATCCACTGGAGATGACTGCACTACTCAATAGTGGCAAAGTCATAAATGTTTACACAGGTCATCCCACATTGCCCATGAAACCCTTAAACAACAGTATCATACATCCTGTACATGCCACTTATACTATAGAAAAATTCTTGCAAACGTCTGTACAAATTTAAAAAAAAAATGTGTTTGGATTATATTCTCCATCCCTTTGCCTGTAAAGCCAGGTAATTTACCAGGAGTTCAACTGTACAGCACTTTAAGGGATCCATAAAACCCTAAAATTGACCTAAAATATCGCTTTTATATGTATGTATATCATGATTTAGAAGTTTACTATCTTAGTAGCTACCCACATTAGAAGTAGGTTACTGGATCCATCGGAAAGCTGGGAATCATCCCTTCCCAATTATAAAGTCTCCATTTGTAGTCCGGCAAAGCCATTATCAGCATTAAACTCATGACACCTTTATGCCTTGAAAAGCTGTTACTGGATGGATTTTCCCCCACCCTGCTCTGAGCAGATGTAATTTGGGACAAAATTCTACATTCAGTAGAAGGAGGAAGCATCTCCCTGGAAGGTTAATTTCTTTTTTATTTTTTAATGGCAGCTGTGTGAATGTGCTCATAGGTTTGGAATGCTGGAGTATGTCCTGGGGGAGAAGAATTAATGAGCAGAGGGCAGATGAAACAGTCCAAAGTGCATAATAAATTAATTTATCACGTGCTTGCACAATTTATTACATGCCTCTGCATTTCATCACGTTTATCATCACTACAGATGTGCTGTGTATATACATAATAGCCACAGCTACACACATTGGGCCCAATCCTGCTCTCACTGAAATCAATGATCAAACTCTCAGTGCACCGACAACTGTATGTGTGTATACCACACATGGCACATATCATTGGCATTGGCAAGGATGAGCAGCTCCAGCTGCCCCTCGGTCCACTCAGGTTTGGCTCCGCTGGTCCTCTGTCATGACAGCCAGGTGCCAGGGCCAAATCTGAGAGAGTGCTACTGCAACCTGGTGCATGGGGGTCTCAGTGCTGCTCACAATTGGCCCCCTGACCTCCATATAACAGGTTGCAATGTCATTTATTCAGTTTTGGACCTGCTGCCCTCCCTCTTCCCCCTTTCATGATGAGCCATCAGGGCCAAACCTCAATAGACAGTGGAGTGGCCACCACCACTTCTCCTTGCTGCTGCTGTGGATTTAGCTTCCCCATGCAGGGTCACCTCAGGGGACTGCCCACCCTGACCCCATTTCCAGCAACCTGTGTCCCCTCTCAGGCATGGGGAGTGACGTTACCTCTGGGCGGCAGAGCTGGAAGGTGGGGACTGAGCATGGTGCAGACTTGGTGGTGAGGGGCTGAGGACTGCCACGGGGATGGCTTCACAGTGATTGACCGTGTATACCCTGCAAACTCTCATGAATCAGGCCCACTTTGTCCAATTTTAAACATGCTGAATGGATTTCTATGATTTTTGAAAGTAAACTTGTTTCTGGGATGACACATTGGGTGATAATGTTCACTGTCAAGACCTTCAAAAATAGAGGCAGACAACGGGCTGTTAATGAGTACTAGTAGGTGTGCTATAATAGTACACACAATACATAACCAAGTTACATTATGCCTTGATTAAAGAGAGGCAAGAGAATTCAAATTCAAATTTTAACTTCTTTCAGGGTTTCATTACACCAATCTTAGAGTTTTACTGGACCTCAAATTAGAATGTTTGTCTTTTGTATGCCATAAAATACCAAAGCCAGTGGTTTGATATTTCTGTATCTCTTTTCATAAATCTGTTACCACTGTCGTACTGTGGCAATCCTTATCACTACAGAACAATCAGTTCTCATTTTTCTTTTAAAATCATTATTTCTAACAGCAAATGAGGAAAACAACATGATTTCCATGTGGCAGGAAGTCTGGATTGCTGTAACACACACTAGAATTCTGATCACATAATGTAACGGTCTGATATTTTAAATACACAAAGATTGACTATATGGCATGGCAAGGAGATGATGTGGCCTGGTGCAAGGCTAGAGATATCTTTGCTTGGTGCTAGCTCTGTAAAATCAAATCTAGCCAGCCCTGCCATGCTTGAAAATTTCAGCCTCCATGATCCTCAAGGGGAATAACTGTGGTCTTCAGATTGGCAGAATTCTTGCATTTAAAAAAAACAAACAATTCTGAATCCTAGTATAAATCAAGAAGCCTGGATAAATTGATTGGAGTGGAACTGCAGCCAGATGGTGACAGTAAGAAGAAGAGAAGGGATTTCAGTTGGCAATTAATGTGATCAAAACACTGCAGAGTGACAATAGGAGAAATTGTTGGATGGGAGATTGTTTTTCAATGGTGTCAGAGGCTGAATATGGCCAATATAAAAGTCTCTGGAAGTGCAAGAGAACTACTTTCACTGCTCTTACTATATACCGCTTCCCACAGCAAACTAATTTAGGAGTTCACATTTATTCAGGAATTATCTTCTCCTTTGTATAGTGGGCACCACTAAAATCCAACATATACTGTTAATGTATTGCAATATTTGTTGTATTTCCCACTAGAGATATAAGAAATACAGAGGTAAAAATCAAGTAACACACCTTGGTAAATGCTGATCTTTCTAATAGCCTCTGCTGTACAACAAATGTTTTCTTCAAATAAATGCTATTACAAAATAGTTTTCTTTCCAGGAGCACTGTCCCTCTTGGCTCTCCCTGATAAAGAAGAAGCCATTGGGAGGTGTCAAAAGGCCAGGTCTCCTTATCACATATGATTTAAAATTACCTATTTCTCCATCTCCTCATTAGCTCTCTGAGATTTTTAACTCTGTCTTGGTTCCTCCTTATAAGCTGCTGGCACATGGCATCAGCAATTAGCGAGAAAAATTCTGTGACTCACTGTCTCTCTCCTTCAGTCCTTATTAGTTTAACAGCGTGTTTCTCTTCTTCTCTAACTAGAGTGGCTGTAAGATGATGGCCAGCCATAGAATTCCTGCTTGTCTTTGTCTGCTTCAGATGAAGACAGCAACACACAGTAGAAGTTAAGCAGGCTAATTAACTCAGAGGCTGTTATAGTTATACCTCCAAGTTTATTCTCTTCCTACAGGGTTTTATTTATTTATTTTGAGGAGTGCAAATTCAGGCGAAGGTGGAGGAGACAGGCAGGGATGTAAGTTTCCACTTATGTGCTACAGTGGCTCAAAATTCGACAAGGGTGCAGCAACGCTATTTATATGGTGGGGTTATGGGAGCTGCATTCCAGATATATTATGTTAACCTGTTAAATTACATAGGGAGGGTGTGAGCTGTATTTCAGTTGCCCAAACAAGGCACGGAATTGTATCTAAAATGAACAATAACACGAATGAGCAGAAAATGTTTCTATACAAAGCAGCACTGGGTCCTGCAAACTATTATGTAAGACTGTGGCTGCTTTCTGATCTGTTACTTTGTTATGTTAATAGCCTGAAGTGATGTTTGGTATCAGTTGTGTTACTAAAAAAATAAAATAAAAATAAAGGTCCTTAAATATATTTTGGGCACAAATATGTTCTAATCAGATCCCCGCTAAGGTAAAATTCACAATGTAGATGAGACCTTATTTCACCTAAATTCCCTTAGTAAAAATTAGTCTTTCAAAGTTAAGGGATAACTCAAGTTTACTCTACTGGATAAAATGTTCCCATCTAAGTTTAACTACCTGCTTGAGGTAACAAAGAATGCAAAATGTCAATGCACAAGCAGGTAACTACTTTACAGTCAAGACAAAGACAAGGCTCTAAAAAAATCTGTGTAGACATATCGTCATCTACTGGAGTGGAATTTTTCAAGAAAGGCTGTCTTTTACTCCTTTGCCTTTCACTACAGACATCTTTGCCTGCTCCATTACCATTGTCTGGCACTTTAGAGATCTGACTACTAATAGCAGAAGCAGGAGATTCAGCTTTAGAAGAAGAAACAGTTTCAGACTGATTTTTTTAGAATGTGAGTCATTTATAGCAGAGAATCCTGTGGCACCTTATAGACTAACAGACGTTTTGGAGCATGAGCTTTCGTGGGTGAATACCCACTTCGTCAGACGCAGGTAGTGGAAATTTCCAGGGGCAGGTATATATATGCTAGCAAGCAAGCTAGAGATAACGAGGTTAGTTCAGTCAGGGAGGGTGAGGCCCTGTTCTAGCAGTAGAGGTGTGAAAACCAAGGGAGGAGAAACTGGTTCTGTAATTGGCAAGCCATTCACAGTCTTTGTTTAGTCCAGAGCTGATGGTGTCAAATTTGCAGATGAACTGAAGCTCAGCAGTTTCTCTTTGAAGTCTGGTCCTGAAGTTTTTTTGCTGCAGGATGGCCACCTTAAGGTCTGCTATAGTGTGGCCAGGGAGGTTGAAGTGCTCTCCTACAGGTTTTTGTATATTGCCATTCCTGATATCTGATTTGTGTCCATTTATCCTTTTCCGTAGTGACTGTCCAGTTTGGCCGATGTACATAGCAGAGGGGCATTGCTGGCATATGATGGCGTATATTACATTGGTGGACGTGCAGGTGAATGAACCAGTGATGGTATGGCTGATCTGGTTAGGTCCTGTGATGGTGTCGCTGGTGTAGATATGTGGGCAGAGTTGGCATCGAGGTTTGTTGCATGGATTGGTTCCTGAGCTAGAGTTACTATGGTGCGGTGTGCAGTTGCTGGTGAGAATACGTTTCAGGTTGGCAGGTTGTCTGTGGGCAAGGATTGGCCTGCCACCCAAGACCTGTGAAAGTGTGGGATCATTGTCCAGGATGGGTTGTAGATCCCTGATGATGCGTTGGAGGGGTTTTAGCTGGGGGCTGTATGTGATGGCCAGTGGAGTCCTGTTGGTTTCTTTCTTGGGTTTGTCTTGCAGTAGGAGGCTTCTGGGTACACGTCTGGCTCTGTTGATCTGTTTCCTAATTTCCTCGTGCGGGTATTGTAGTTTTGAGAATGCTTGGTGGAGATTTTGTAGGTGTTGGTCTCTGTCTGAGGGGTTAGAGCAGATGCGGTTGTACCTCAGTGCTTGGCTGTAGACAATGGATCGTGTGATGTGCCTGGGATGGAAGCTGGAGGCATGAAGGTAGGCATAGCGGTCGGTAGGTTTTCGATATAGGGTGGTGTTAATGTGACCATCACTTATTTGCACCGTGGTGTCTAGAAAGTGGACCTCCCGTGTAGATTGGTCCAGGCTGAGGTTGATGGTGGGGTGGAAGTTGTTGAAATCGTGGTGGAATTTTTCTAGAGTCTCCTTCCCATGGGTCCAGATGATGAAGATGTCATCAATGTAGCGTAGGTAGAGAAGGGGCGTGAGTGGACGAGAGCTGAGGAAGCGTTGTTCCAGGTCAGCCATAAAAATATTGGCGTATTGTGGGGCCATGCGGGTGCCCATAGCAGTGCCACTGATCTGGAGGTATATATTGTCATCAAACTTGAAATAGTTGTGTGTGAGTATAAAGGCACAGAGCTCAGCAGCCAGTTGTGCTGTGGCATCATCAGGGATACTGTTCCTAACAGCTTGTATTCCATCTGTGTGTGGGATGTTTGTGTAGAGAGCCTCTACATCCATGGTGGCTAGGATGGTGTTTTCTGGGAGGTGACCAATGCATTGTAGTTTCCTCAGGAAAACAGTGGTGTCACGGAGATAGCTGGGAGTGCTGGTGGCATAGGGTATTCACCCACGAAAGCTCACGCTCCAAAACGTCTGTTAGTCTATAAGGTGCCACAGGATTCTCTGCTGCTTTTATAGATCCAGACTAACATGGCTACCCCTCTGATACTTGAGTCATTTATGTTTCTTTACATTCTAGCTTGTTTTACATTTAGCCATAATGGCAATAGCACCATTGTTAACCTGTTCTGAATGCATCCTTGTTAGGAGACTGTTGAGATACTAAATGTGAATATCGAAGCAAGGCCATATTTTGTATTCCAATAATCACTTCATCTTCCTTCCTCTCTAACAGAAAGCCACAAGGTCACTAACTTCCTCTGCAGGAATCTTAAAAGTAAGCGAGTTATTCCTGTAGGAGCACAGCTGTTGCAAGAAGTTTAGTGCCCTCCCTGTTTGAGGAGGACTGGATAAATTGAGTCTCTTAGGGTTTTTTAAATACACTCAAACAGCAAAAGATTTGCAAACTATAAATGTTGCAAGGCTGGGTGAGTTATCAGCAGTTAGATTTAAACCTGAGACTTCAGGGTCTTAAAGCACGAACTTCTGACTGACCTAAAGGATGTGGCCCTGTTAGCCAACGTTAAGCACTTTCACCAACCTCAATCTGTAGCCCTATGTCCATTAGAGAGGGCCAGACCACCACACTGAGAAGCTTTACAGGTATAACTTAGATAATAGTTTTACTTCAAGGTCCGAGAGACACAGACAAGGTTTTCGTCTTAAGGCTAAAAGACCAAAAACATCAAGACACTTGATCATGGCCTTGGATAAGCCAAGAGACTACTCACGCTTGATCTTAGCTCAGAGAGGGCCAACATGCCACAGGTTTTAGGTTCAAGATTGGTGTATGATTTTTTCTTCTCAAAATAAAAAAAAAATACTGCTTCATACCCCAATATTTTTGTAACAGATATGTGTTTGCTAGTGAAGGTAATTTATATTATTGCATGCTTGTTATATAAGCACACAACCACATCTATTTCCTTTTAGGAATATATAGGTGGTGTATAAAAGCAAGTATGCAAAAGAATAAATTTTCCTAAATATTTCATGCCTTACAGCACATATGACCAATGCCACAGATCACTCAAACTATCATGATGAACATGAAAGCCTGGATTATATTCTACCCATACAGAATCATAGAACTGGGAGGGACCTCAGGAGATCTTCTAATCCAGTCCCCTGCACTCAAGGCAGGACTAAGTATTGTCGTAATCATCTCCGACGAGTGTTTGTCTAACCTGCTCCTAAAATTTTCCAATGTTGGAGATTTAATGACCTCCCTAGGCAATTTATTCCAGTGCTTAACCACCCTGACAGCTAGGAAGTTTTTCCTAGTGTCCAACCTCAACCTCCCTTGCTGCAATTTAAGGCCGCTGCATCTTGTCCTATCGTCAGAGGTTAAGCAGAACAGTTTTTCTCCCTCCTCCTTGTAACAACCTTTTATGTACTTGAAAACTGTTATGTCCCCACGTCTCAGTCTTTTCTTCTCCAGACTAAACAAACCCAGTTTTTTCAATCTTCCCTCATAGGTCATGTTTGCTAGACCTTTAATCATTTTTGTTGCTCTTCTTTGGACTTTCTCCAATTTGACCACATCTTTCCTGAAATGTAGCACGCACAACTAGACACAATAATCCAGTTGAGGCCTAATCAGTGCAGAGTAGAGCCAAAGAGTTACTTCTTATGTCTTGCTTATAACACTCTTGCTAATATATCCCAGAATGATATTTGATTTTTTTGCAACAGTGTTATACTGTTGAGGCATATTTAGCTTGTGATGCACTATGACCCTGAGATCCCTTTCTGTAGTACTCATTCCTAGGCATTTTGTATGTGTGCAACTGATTATTCCTTCCTAAGTGGAGTATTTTGCATTTGACTTATTGAATTTCATCCTATATACTGGACCATTTGTCCAGATTGTTTTGAATTTTAATCCTATCCTCTAAAGCACTTACAACCCTTCCCAGCTTGGTATCATCCACAAACTTTATAAGTGTACTCTCTATGCTACTATCTAAATCATTGATGAAGATATTGAACAGAACCATACCCAAAACTGATCCCTGTGGGACCCCACTTGTTATATATTTTCTTTACATGTAGCAGACATCAAGATATCACTGAATGTACCTAGCACATACGCTTATACTAATGTTCTTGGGATTTTTTTCCCATGGCTGAATTTTGTCATAAGTAATCTAATAATTTTTTTAACTTTTATTAGCTTTCATAGCTTGGTTAAGGTGGACTACTACTGATAGGGATAGCGTCCTCTCCTTCCTGCATTTATCCCATCTATATTTTAAAATTTGGGACTAGGAATTGAGAAAATAAGTCACCTACTAATCTCAAACCTACAACCACTGACTTTTTGGCATTTTAGTAATTAGCGATAGACAAAACAGCCTGGGGGCGGGGATGGAACTTTAATATTTAGCCAACTTCTGTTAAAGATTAAGTTGACTCAGTACATACATACTACAGTGCAACATGATGAACTAACTCCCTTTGGCTGTGGTGCTGAACAATAATTTTCTTAAATAGAAATTTCTGGTTAGAATTGTGTATGTTGATCATATTAATCTTGCTGGTGTGGTTTCTCCATAAACAAAAGCACAATAATTAACATGATAGCCCATTAGCAAGGGCTTAGTATAAAACTACAAGAGAGTTAATATCACCTCAAGAGGTGGCAATAATGAGTCATTGCCATGAGTAAGAGAAATAAAATCATTTTAGTCAACTACTCAATTTCTCAAACTTCAGGGCAATGACTCACTCATTCACAAATCAGACATAAAAACTCATACGTAATGGGTAGACTGCATATGCTGTTATGTGAAGGTCACCAATGAACAGTGTTTAAAATGAATAAAAGGCAGAGGGAATGAGAGAAACAGTTCTTCTGATGGGTTCAGATAAAAAAAAAAAGAAAAGAAAAAAGAAAAAGCATACCAGTTTAGACATTAAAAAAAAGCAGGACATTTGTTTCTGCAGCAGCGCTTTCAAGCCTAGTATTTATTTTGTTGAATAGACTCCTTTATAAAAAAAAACCCAAGAGTTGAAAAAAAACTTGGAGTTATTTCAGTAAATTGAGTTCTGTATATGAAAGTTCTCAAACATGAAGGCAGGCAGATTTTTATACAAATCATTTCTAACCAAATAGACTAATATGACAGTCTCTTGCCTGAAATCCAACAATATTTCATGGATAGATGGAATCTCTTTCATCCCAGATTCAGAATAAACAGTAACTCTGATATGCTGACTGCCCAGCCTAGACCTAACAGGGATACCAGTTGTGCAGATAATCATCTCATAGAACATGAAACATTATTAATTCCCCCTAAAAAATTCAATAGAAAGTCAATATCCCCAAACTCCTGGTACTTAGGAGTGACAAGTCTGTTCAAATTAGCTACTCCGAAAAATTATGAGCATTCAGGACCCAATTTTATCTCAGGAAAAATAGAACTCAATAAAGATGTACACATTTTTAAGCTGAAATAGAAGATTTAAATCTATACAGCAAATTTAAAACAATGCTGGATCTATTTGCATAGCAACCTGAATATTCATAATGAATCTAATTAATAAATATAAATTTTGTTTTATGAAGAATTTATGGACATTTTCCTGAATTTGCATAAGAATCTAATATCGTCTTTTTAAAATTCTATCACTGAGGTGTTTGATTTTTTTCTTGAGACAAGATATGCAATCAGAACTAAAGAAGCCAGCAAAAAGTTTCTTTCTCTAGATTATAAATGTTATTACCCAAGAAATTTTTCAAAGCACTAGAAAATCTGTCTATTTGGCAATGTGGCTCGAAATCTGGGTTCAATTCCTTGCACTGTCACAGACTTCCAGTGTGATCTTAGGAAAGTCTCCCCCTGTGCGTCAGTGCCCCCATCTGAAAAATGGAGATAACACGTTCTTTGTCCCACCTTGTCTGTCTTATCTATTTCCACTGTAAAACATTCAGGGAAATGACTGTCCCTTGCTGTGTGTTTGTACAGTGCCTATACATGGGGCCCTGATCTCAGGTAGGCCTCTAGGTGCTATCATCATACAAATAATCAAACACCAAACTGTTGTTATCAAATCACCTCAGAATGCATGGGCCTCATAATAAATTACATTATAACACACAGTTGCATACAAAACAAATTTCTATTATTTCCTATGTTGGTTGTACAAACAAACAACCATTCCTGTGTTTCTTTTTCACATCAGTGAATACTTCAGAGCCTGATCCTGTAAACTGTTACTCAGGTGAGCAGTTCTGAGCACATAGGGCCTAGTCCAAAGTCAGTTGAAATCACTGTGACTCAGTGGAATGGCTCTCATTGAGGTCCAACAGATCTAGAAATACAGCCATTAGAGTCAATGGGACTAGTCACACAAGGGAAGGGTACTTGCATGTCCTCTACTGTACCAGGTCCTTAGTGCACTATATCATTTCCCAGTTGTAAACTACTACATAATTACAATCCACCAAAACCTTGGTGACAGGGAGTGGATATCCGTCTGTATTGCCCTTCCTCCCCCTGTTGTTCTACATCCTATAAGCCAGTTGGTTCTCTCCACACAGAAGAGGCTGTATTTCTGCAGTACTCTGTCTATTGTTTGCAAGAAAAAACACATATAAATGCAAAATATTATCAGTGCTCAATTATCTTAAGTAAAATCCAAGATTCCACTTTGGAAGCAGCACAGAGAAATCTAGTTATTAACCCGTTCTGTAACTGATGTTCTTTGAGATGTTTTGCACATGTCCATTCCACTTCAGGTGGGTGCGTGCGCACACCCAGTGCACCAAAGTCAGAGATATTTCCCTTAGTGGTACCTATCGGGGAGGTGTTTGTAGCCTCATGCTAGTACACACAAGCAGAATTAATTTTCAGTTTTGCCAGCATGTACATTTGTCCATTCATTTGTCTGAGAGTAGTCCAAGACATTAGTTCCTCCATATAAGGTACTCTGACACTGTTGTCTATTGTTCTTTGTGTGGAGTTAACTATTGAACCTAAAGGCTGAAGACAGTTTTACTAGCTCAGAATTCACCGCATAAAGACCAGAACTAATTTCTCTCAATTTTGCCTTAATTCTTTGTTATCAGAATAGTGTTTATCAGGATCTTTATTCTGCAGGTAACCCAACATAGTTATTTGATTGGTTTTCTAAAATTAAGAAAATGTAGCAGTTCTAAGTTCTAAGTGCTTATTATAATATACCATTGGTCATTTTGATTATCTGTACACACACTTTCTTTTCTGAGTTATTATTAAGATGCCCAGTGGAAATATCATCATGCATCTTCTTTAAATATTTCATTTGTTCTCAGATGAAAATCTCTTCTGTTTTCCACAGTGACTACAAAACATATTTACAGTCATTAATATTACAGTATAATACCAGCATGAGAACATTACTATAGACACAATATATATGTGCACACAAACATCCTATATTATTGTTTGTGTGTGTATTTGTCTGTATACACACAATGTGTACACGCATTCCCACAACTAATGTAGTGTCTTCTATCACTCCAGGACTGGTCTAAAAACCAATTAAAATGAACCATTTTTCAATAAGAAAAATCAGCCTCTTCAGCTTCAGTTGTGCTTGTTTCTGTTATATGTTACTGAGACACCTATATTACTGATGACACCCAGGTGTTCTAAGCAGGTTTAAAGTTTCAAGATAATTGACAGAGAAGCTTGTAAATATGTTATTGGTTTCTTACAACTACTTCACTAAGTAAAGAACTTTGAAAAGTTTCAGATTGAATTTATAAATGTAGAGAGGGAAGATAACCACATACTGCAAGGTCAAAGTTTATTCTTCGACATGCACACCCAGAGCTTCCACTGGTTCCAACTGAAGTTGAGTGCCCATATCTGGGAGCAGGTTTTTATACAGAGTTTGTAAGTAAAAACCTAGAAAGAAACCAAAAGCGACACACACTGACAATTTCAAAGCATATCCTTTCTCTTACTGTAAGTGCACATATTTTCCTTTCTCATTCAATTTTTTAAGTGCACATTGTATGGAAGTAAAGAGCTTTGTGCCATAGACAGTATACCCACATTCAACATAATATATTGTGTAGTATTAACACAGGGTGAAGAGCTTAAACTGCAGCACAAAAGAGAGAGTGAACAAATATCTGGACCCAGGACTCAGTCACATGCCAGGCTTTCCCACTGTTTTTCCAAACTATATATTTTTTCATTGCCACTACAAAACCAAGAAGTGCAAAACTTCCATTGCTTTCTTTCTTGAACTAAAGTAACTTCTCTTGGATTTAAGATTGCATGATGTTAAGCCTGTTTCATTCTAGAACTGAGGTAAATTATATTTTGTAGTTAATCTGTTCATGAAAAAATGGTTTATACTTATTAGTTTAAATGAATGTTTCTATATTGTGTCTTTAAAGAGCCTGTAGTCTGGGTGGAGGAAAGCAGAATGTATAAGTAGGGTTTATCAGTGCCCCAAAGAAAGGTGACTAGAGCAGGGGTTCTCAAACTGCACTGCATCACGAACCCTTTCTGACAAGAAAAAATACTATGTGATCCCAGGAGTGGGGACTGAAGCCTGAGCCTTCCCGAGCCTCACCGCTTTACATGGGGGGGCAAACCCAAAGTCCCACCACCCAAGGCAGGGAGCCAAAGCAGAAGCTCAAGGGCTTCAGCCCTAGGCAGGGAGCCTGTAATCTTAGCCCCACCACCCAGGGCTTCAGCATCAGCTTCAAGTCCCAGCAAGTCTAATGCCAGCCCTGGTGGCCTCGTTAAAATTGGGTTGTGATCCACTTTGGGATCCAGACCCACAGTTTGAGAACCACTAGACTAGAAGATAGAGTAAATAGAAGATAATAATGTGGGCTTCTACTGAAAAAATATAAAGTGGCATAATATAAAGTATATGTTTGAGTGTACGGAATCAATTTTCACCAATGAAACAGTATTGGAGACTATTTTTCTTTCAGTTCCATGTATAATTCACATTTGTTGTATTTGAAGATGGCTGGCTCTGCCATTAAATCTAGACAGATTATTAGATTACAGATGGGAATACAGAGTCCGCATATAACCAGTTCTAGTATTTCACTATGCAACCTACCACCAGCTGTAAAATGATATTAATACAGGAACTTACTAGTACCCCCATAATTACTGCAGTGAGTGAGTTCATTCTATCAGATAATATTAAATTAACTGATGTGGTGATTTCACTTTCAGAAAGATTTTCAGGAGCAGAGCTTTTTATAATGAAATTAATCAAGATGCTATCTTGGGACAGTCTTTTGTAGGGCACTTGCAGTTTCTCAGGCAAGCTACTTCTCCTACCTCCATGCTTAAAGTCTGTGACAAACAGAAGAATTCTTCTAGCAGTACTTTGCAAAAGTGAGTTTGCATAATGTAAGCCTATTTGTGGTCAGGGTTCTGTATTTACTCATTTCCCGGAAGAAGAATCAATTTATGATAGCAACTTTGTCCAAGTCTCCTTGTTTGAGTCACATTCTTTTTCTGGGATGCTCACTCTTACCACTCCTTATGTCATTGACGAGATGTTTGAGATGCATATTTTTGATAAAAGGCAAAATGCCATTTTTGTGTAACTTTCACAAGAAACTTCAGCGTTGACTAACTCAAATAAACTACCTGAAAATGCTAGTTATGCACTTTGTAAGTGACAACCATTTAGAGCCTGTCAGTCAGTGAGGAAATTGTTACTTTTTATGTGTAGAACTGCAATTAAATTGTGCTTTTTGTGTTATCAGATGACAAGCTGAACATCCCTAGACCACAACTTTCGGTGCAAGAGAAGAGATAGAACTGCAGGGACAAATTCTGCTCTCAGTTACAGCAGTGTAAATCCGAAGTAGTTGCACTGACATGAATGGAGTTACTCTGAATCTTAACAGCTGCCAGTGAGAATGCAATTTGGTTCCCAGATACTAAATTCCATCAGAACTCCCCCTTCTCTGTCATTCTAGAATTTTTAGTAACAGATTTTTTTCATGAAACAAAAGGAAAACTGCATCCAGAAGAAATGCTCTTTTTAATGGATTTCTTAATAGAGTGTAATACTTAAACTGTACCTTATACTTTCCCATACATTCATTCCTCCCACCCCACACAGCCACCAGCATGTTGATGCTGCGTCTCTCGTATTTATAGGTCCTCCAGTAAATTTATTTTCTTGCATGAAATCAAGTCCAATTGCATTATAGATAAGTTTACTAAAATTCCAGTTCATACCCAGCTGACATAAAAGATGATGTTTTTCACAATGTAAGCAACAGACGAAATTACATTTCCTAGGTTTTAGGTCTTCTGTACTATTGCCAAGTTATACAGTATGAATAACACGCAAGTGGTTTGGTTTTATAACAATATGTTTAAAGAAATATTAAGGGTTGAAATTTCAGCATGGGTAATGGAAAATAAGATGGGCATCTTTTGCTAATGAAAGCAGATACTGCACATCTACAAATAGTCTCCTAGATAACAATAAAAATATGCCCAGACATAGTTTTATACCTTAAAATTACCAGTAAATTGTAGTTTAATCATTCTGAATTGTATCTGAAATATCTTTGAACCACTAATTAGATATTGTATCTCAACCCAATACTCTAGAAGTGGCATTAGCAATCAGCTTTACAACTGTCACGCTTTTATCTGAAAGACCAAACAAGAAATTATTATAGCGATACTCACATACACACACAAACTGTCTAGGGGCCAAAGTTACCCTTCAAACGCATGCACAGTTCCCATGTCATTTATTTATTCTTTTAACAATTGACATTCACTTTAAAGTTTTCTTTGAAAAAGCTGCTGTCTCTTGGACCTTATTTTGACTTACACTATTCTTAACCCATATTTGGATGCATTAGTAGGAGCATTATCAGCAGATCCAGGTAAGTGATTATTTCCCTCTATTCGGCACTGGTGAGGCCACATATAGAGTGTTGCGTTCAGTTTTGGGCCCCCCACTACAGAAAGGATGTGGACAAATTGGAGGGAGTCCAGTGGAGGGCAATGAAAATGATTAGGGGGCTGGGAAACATGACTTACAAGAAGAGGCTGAGGGAACTGGGCTTATTTAGTCTGCAGAGGAGAAGAGTGAGGGGGGATTTGATAGCAGCCTTCAACTACCCAAAGGGGGGTTCCAAAGAGGATGGAGCTAGACTGTTCTCAGTGGTACTAGATGATAGAACAAGGAGTAATGGTCTCAAGTTGCAGTGGGGGAGGTTTAGGTTGGATATTAGGAAAAACTTTTTCACTAGGAGAGTGGTGAAGCACTGGAATTGGTTACCTAGGGAGATGGTGGAATCTCCTTCCTTAGAGGTTTTTAAGGTCAGGCTTAACAAAGACCTGGCTGGGATAATTTAGTTGGGAATTGGTCCTGCTTTGAGCAGGGGGTTGGACTAGATGACCAGAGAAAGATGATTAGTGAAGTGCCACAAGGATCAGTGCTGGAACAGCTTTTGTTCATTTTATTTACCACTCACCTGGAAGACTGAACATTAAATTTGCTTATGATGCAAAAGTGAAGGAAGGCAATATAATCCAAATATAGTTCGGTATATCGGCATCATAGGCAGATGATAGACAGTCAGCACAGGAAAATAAACAAAGGAAGTTACTTTAAACCACCAGACTTTGATGTGCATACACCCTGCACAACTGTACACTATAAATATAATTGTAGATATAACTCTAAACCTACAGTAAAAACTCAGGGACATGTAAAGAGATACTGAGTCACAGAAGATTATTTTTTACACTTTAAAAGGGATTAGTTTGAGGCCATAATGTTGGCTTCTTTGTATTGTTCTATTGTGAACCCTGGGCACCTTGTACAGCACCTCTCTACACCTGGACTGGAGCACTGTTGTGCTTGGCACTGTACAAAGTTAATGGAAGATGTGGATGCGGGAGGTTATGTTCTGTGCAGATCACATTAGTCACCTTATTATATATATGAAAAATGTAATATAAATAGAAAAGATATAGTATGAGGACAACCAAATTGGCATTCAAAGATCTTAGTTATTCAAAGATATAGAACAAATAGGCCTGTATTCTATATTAAAAAGAGGAAGGCATTTGGATCCATACAAATAGCACATCTGTGGAGTACAGAGAGCATAGAGGCTACAAGACTATTTAGTCTATGAAGATTATCTGAATTGAAGAGTACAGGTACAAGTAAAGACAAGACTGGGCAATAAAGCAGTGAATAGTGGGAAGAATTTTAGTTCATGCAAGGTATAAAGTTATACCATAGAAAGTTTTAAATGCTATTTAAAAAAATCCTCAAAATGTTTTAAACATTTTTGCATATTCCCAAATCAAGGTGGGCATAGTTATCAACAGTCTTGCTTTGGCAGTTTTCTAACCTATATAAAAAGTTTCATTTCAAATTGTATAAACCAGAAGGAGACCAAGAAACAGCAAATAATACAATACAATATAGGCATTTATTCGTCCTTGGTTTAACTCCATCCATGGAATTATGGGCAATATTCAACCCTGATATATTATTTACTCCATGAGTCTGTTAAAACATGGATTACTCCCTTACAATGCATGCTCATCAGGGTCAACAGGGGTTACAGTGGCTGGTATGTACACTGAACAATAAAAAGAGCATTTGCTAGCACAGCAGCCAGTTAATATGATGAGAATTCCAGGGGTAGTTTAAAGGTTGAGCTTTATATATTTGAAGTGCCTTGTTCAGTTTAGACAGATTAATTAAAACAGCCAGGTACATGTTGTTATCATATTGTATTTACATCATCTTATATTAAGATTGCATTAGCTTGAAAAATGAGGTACTAATCCTATGAGGTGCTAATTAAATGTGAATAAAGACCACAGCAAACTTTTCAGCAGAGCTCAATAGGATGTATAAATAAAAATGTTGTCAATCACAACACAGACATCTTTTTACTTATAAATACTAAAATAAAACCAATCAACAACCTTACATTCATCAGACATTATGTGCTAAATACTCAAAAACAGACTAGAACCTGTCATTTTGCTGGACGGATATATGCACTAGATACACAGCTGCATGCACATGGAAAAAAGTTTTGTTGTTTTCCAGTGCTGTTTCAATCATGAAATGCTGTTTGAAGGAATATATATCTGGCAACACAAATTTGTGCAACCAGTTACATAAGCAACCTGATATTTACTGTGCACCAAGATTAGTTTTTGATTTGGTTTTTTTTTTTCCAGAAAATCTTCAAAGATTTCTTGTGGGCAATTCAGACATATCCGTCTTCAGCTTTTAGTGAAGAGTGTTTATTCTGGTCTTTTAGGACTGAGCTGCAGAGATCACTTTCAGGAACCTATGAGTACTATCACAACAAAAATGAACGTTAAAAAAACAACTAACAAAATGCAGTGAATAACTATAATAATTAGCACTTTATTCCACAATTGGTCCTATTCATGTCTATAGGTAGTACAATATGAGGAAGGATATCAGAATCTGGCACTTAACAAATCAGTAGCATATTTATTGTGTTGCATTCATACAGTATATACAGAGACACACATCTAATATATACTTTATATTTGGGATGAGTTTAGTGCTCAGGAAAATAAGGGATTGACAGCATTTGCTACAGCCAAGAATAATGCAGTCAAGACACAGTGCAAGCTTCCCCATACAGCTCTGCCAATGAATCACAATCCTGACCCGCAGCGCTTCTGCTACTCCGGTTCTTGGCCTTTCATGAACAGAGACTGCCAAACCTGCTGAACTGAGCCAAATTGTGTGATGTGAACAAATATCCACTGGGCACTCGGATGGACTTTCAGCATGTTAAATATTATTTATGGCTTAGTAATGGTTACAGCTATGCGAACTTATAAAATCCCACTTGGCAAGCCATCTCACTCTCTCTTTTTAATTTAAAAAAAGAAAGACCATCCAACATTTCAAGCCTCAGAGGAGGTTAGGTAAAGGTATTGTTTACTAATGCAGTTTGTTTACAAATGCTTGTTGCTGCTCCACTGTTACATCCGGCTGATGCTCCCATTTGGAAATTCCCCTGAGAGGTTTACACATCAACAGAGAGCTGAGTTGGGAAGATTTTATTGGAAAGGAGTGGATGAAGCAGAGTATCTCAAAATATAGATTTCATTTAGACCACAAAGATTCTGCACAGACCTGTCATCTTAAAATTTGTTTGCTTGGTTGCTTCCACTTTGATGGTTCTTTGAAAGGCTCCCTCTCCAGAGCTACAGAGAAACAGTGCAGAAATAGGAATATTTTAAAAATGACAGGTCTAAAGAGCCTTAGTGCTTTGAATGAAACATTATACGTTTAAGCATGAATTTAGTGCTGTGGGACCCTCTAATCTAATCTCTCTCAATGAATTCTTTTAAGTCCTAAACTGAGAACAAGCGGGCCCCCTTAAGCAAAGCTCGACTGGGCGTTTGGGCTGCATATAGCATTGGAGTGAGGGCAAACAACTCCAAGACACATTGGTAATGCTTTAAGTTAAGGTCATATTTTAACATACTTAATTCATATTGAATAAATAATTAACAGAAATTACTTTTCCCCTCAATATATTTTCCTAGGTTTTTCGGACAATGGCAGGACTCCAGTAGTTTCATGGAGGCAGTTAGGTTTGGATAAGTACTTGACAACTCAGGTGGGTATCTAAACCCTTCTGAGAAGAAAATTTGGCCTAAAATCTTGTGGCAATAAACTACCTCATGAATTTTCTAGTACTTCCTAGCCTCAGCCAGATCCAAAATGCTGAATGCAAAAGCACACAAAATATTCTACTTTTAAAGCTTTTGTATTTTTCTAAGGGCTTGTCCATGTGGCAATTTAGTGCAGCATGGCAAGCTGAGGTGTAAATCTACTGCATACCAGCCTTAGTACACCAGGGCACCTATACAACCTGCTGTTATGCACTAAAAGTTCCATAGCGTACTCTGACCTACTGACATTTCAAACAGCAGGGGGTCAAGGCACACTACAGAAGTTCTAGTGCAAGGTAGTAGGTCTACACGAGGGGTCAGCAACCTGTCAGAAGTGGTGTGCCGAATCTTCATTCATTCACTCTAATACATTAACGTTCTTAGAAGGTCTCTTTCTATGAGTCTATAAGATATAACTAAACTATTCTTGTATGTAAGGTAAATAAGGTTTTTTAAATATTTAAGAAGTTTCATGTAAAATTAAATAAAATGCAGAGCCCTCCGGACCAGTGGCCAGGACCTGGGCAATGTGAGTGCCACTGAAAAACAGTTCGCATGTCGCTTTCGGCATCAGTGCCATAGGTTGCCTACCCCTGGTCTACACCATCAGTTACTACACGGAAAGCTAGTGCACTGTAGATTTACATCCCAGCTTGCCGCATACTAGATTGACATGTGAGCAAGCCCTCAAATTCTTTCAAGTAGTCACTAAATATTCAGATTCTTTTTATTTAACATAAGAATGGCCATACTGGACAAGACCAATAGTCCACCAAGCGCAGTATCTTGGCTTTTGACAGTGGCTGGTGCCAGAGGCTTCAGAGGGAATGAACAGAACAGGACAATTATCTAATGAACCAGCTTCTGTCAGACAGAGGTTTAGGAATGCCCAAAGCATGGGATTGCATCCCTGAAAAGGTTCATTTTATCTGGATTTATACAACATGTAGAAGTTTCACTCTTTGAGACACTATTCCTTCCCTTGTATGCTCCAGAGATGGAGCACCATCTAGCTCTTGGTTTTGATGAGAACTTACATACTATATACTGTTCAGTGCTATGGTTTTGCTTTTCATGAAATGGAGCATTTGGAAAATGTGACATTTGAATAAAGTTTTGTAATTTGAAAAAGCAATAAAAATAAAATGAAAGGTTACATTTCTTGGCAATGTCATGATTGATAATGATAGTACAGTTTTGCTGTGTGTTATAGGTGGTATGAGCAGTTGAAATTAAAAAGTGACCTATACAAATATATGATCTTCAAAAGAGAGTGATATTAATGACATTTTGTGCAACCATAAGAAGCCTGGTCGGACTTTGAATTTCTTAGGAGTTTTGTAAGATTTTTATTTAATGTTACTGATTGATTGAGAAAGAGAGAATAATAATGTTTATAATTTTGTAGTGTTTCATATGCAATGTTCAGGATTGGAAATGATTGATTTTTTTCCCCCAGGGTAACCTACACGTTATTCTGCAATTATAATCTCTTAGATTTTGTTATTTGTTTACTATGCTGTTCAGTGTTATCACTTAAGATGCATCACAGCCAAAAAGTCATACTCAGATATCCACTCTCCATACAAATCACTTTGTTATCTAAATTAGGAGTGAATGCTATTGGTTATGGCTCTCTAACTTAAATAGAACACAATACTTTTATGCAGATAGTATGTATTTGTGTACAGAATTATACAGAACCATCTCTTAACAACTACATGGTTAAATATGCATTCTAAAAGGGGCTTAAGATGAGGCAAATTTAATGTTTTTCTCTACAAGTAGGTGGCCAACTGGCATGAAATTTCACATAATTTTAATGCCCTCTGAATTTCTTATGTAGATGATTTGGGTTGGTTTCTCTTCATACATTATTAATAGAGCAGCTTTGAATTTGGTTTCTGGATGAAATTCTTCCTTCATCGTGTATCCTCAAAACTTGGAACAGTGCAACTCTTAAAATAAACAAACAAAATCTTCTAAGAAAAATGTTGGATTTTGGTTCATTTTTTGCTGTTAATTATATCACAACAGGAGAAATTTTAGTGCTAAGCACATTGTTTGATCAAGAGGTACACTTTCCTATTAGATTTTATTCTACAACAGAAAAGGATTAATGCAGTGGTCCCCAACTTTTTTGTCTGGCAGGCACCAGAAGAAGGACCATAGCAGCGGTCGAGCATCTGCCGAAATGCCGCCGAATTTCTGCGGCACTTCGGCAGCGACATTTCTCGATGACGTCTCTTGTTAGTGGCAAGCGGCATCATCCAGAGGCGTCGCCACCGAATTTCAGCGGCATTTCGGCGGATGCTCAACCACCAGCCAGGATGTGGGTGCATTTAGATGCTCCTGCAGGTGCCATGGCGCTCACGGGCACCGCATTGGGGACCCCTGGATTAATGTATAGCTGCAGATGCAACAGAAAAGGACTAATGTATAGCTGCAGATGCAAGTGATCTTGCTCAGCTGTGGATGGGTAAATGTTTTTCCTTCAGCAGCTAAATTTTTACCCCCACAGCCATTAAAACCTTAGCCCCGTGAAGTGTTTAAAAAACTCCTAGGAAATGAACACACCCACCGCATGCCTAATGCAATGCCACAAAAACAAAGAAATTAAAAGTTAAGCCACCTAGCAGTACATACATGCTGTTCTTCCACCCATAAGTACACTCCTCGCCATTACCATAGCTGGTATAAGCCACTGAATCACTGAGGATGCCAGCCTTCCATCATTCCCTTTAACTGTTGTGACCAAATGCACTCCTGTATTCACACCCTTCATGCTATTGTAATAATCTTTGTACAAAACATGCCTTGTGATATATCATTTGAAAACAAACAACTCACTCGTTAATAATATTATGGAGTAGTGGGTGTAGCAACATGATATGTAAAGTTATGAACACAAACTGAAATTATGACTGAAATGTGTTTACCAGAGAAATCTGGGGAAGGGGTAAACCTGTTCCTCAAAGACAAAGGACAAGCTAACACCTCTAGCCAGGTGTCAAAGTTGATTGACAATCACCTGTCAAATGGCCAGTCTTTAGTAATGAAGGGGGACAAGAACAGATTTTTCTGTATTTTAGCAAGCAACAACATGGAACCTCTTTCACCATAAGACTCCAGGTCTTCATCCTCACAGCTGGAATGAACTTTATCTAGTGGTAACGCTTAGGAAAATGCATTTAAAAGGGTGACAAGTAAAAACACCCCAGGTATATTCTCTATTTTTCACCTAAGACAACAAGGCATAGAGACCGACTGTGTTTTTCCAGGGGGTGCTCAACCCCAGGCCCTGCCTCCACGCTACCCCTTCCCGCAAGACCCCATCCCTGTCCCAGTCCCAGTCCCACTCCACCTGCTCTTCCTGCCCACTCCCCTGGCTGTGCTCTGCCCTTGCTCTACCCCTCCCCTCCCATCGCCTCCTGAATGCCGCTAAACAGCTGATCCACAGTGGGTAGCAGGCACTGAGAGGAAGGGGAAGAGCTGATCGGTGAGGCCCCCTGGTGGGCAGGAGGCACAGGGGAAAGAGGGAGGAGCTTATCTGTGGGGTCACCAGTGGGTGCTGAACACCTACTATTTTTTTCCCATGGGTTCTCCAGCCCCAGAGGACCCAGGGAGTCAACAGCTATGGACAAAGGAACCAGCCTTTTGATTAAAAGGGATCCTGGCATGAAAATTTGGTTGGCAATATTGCTGGGGACATATGGTACAGATTTTAGCTAAAACTTAACAAACTAGACTTGGTTCAAGGTACTAGAAAATATTTTATCTTTATTTCTGTTTAACCATTTCTGAATTTAATATCCTGTACTAACTTAAAATCTCTCTGTAGTTAAATAAGATTGATTGAAAAAAAATAAAACAAACTAATCCAGGATTGTGTTTAAATGGAACAGTTTGGTATCTCCAGTTAAAGTAGCAAACAATTGGATGTTGACGCTTCTAGGGGCAATGGACATATAATATCTGAATTGTCCAGGAGAGGGCTGGATGCTGCAGAACACGTTTTGGGGAAAATTTGGTAGTGTGTGTGTGTTGATGTCACTCTGTAACCAAGGTTGCTGGAAGCCAGAGTGCGGCTGGTGTGTTGCTGACAAGCTGCTGGGATCAGAGTTGCTACAGCAGGACCGCATCTGTACACGGACACTCAGGGTTTGAACTGCATGCTGTTTGGCTGTTTGTGAGAGGCCCAAGTTGGGAGCTACAACAGCAGAACTTTATGAGGCAACCAAACTTGCAGGCCAAGTTAGGGTTGCCAATTTTGGTTGCACATATTTATGGAGGTTTCATCACTGGACATAATCTTTAATTAAAGATTAATCTGTAATTGTTGTAGAGTCCAGGACAATCCCAGAGGGTTGGCAACCCTAGGCCAAGTGGTGACACAACCTTTCACTGGTTTGCATTGCACCCCAGAATGTGACAAGAACAGTGAAAGTGAAAGCATGCTAGTGGAAGGAAAAAAGCAAAGAAGAGGAGAAGGAACTATGGGCTACATACTAACTTTAGGAACTCTGCCACTTGGTGGAATCCAAAGCCTGAGTGAGGCACCCAGAGTCCCAATACTATGCATGAAAAGAGTTAGGTACCTCAGAATGGGATTCATAAAAGCCAGCATGCTGACCAGAGAGCCCCCTAAAGTAGCCAATCAGAAGTGCCAAGGAAAGGGTGTGGTGTAATACCTGTCTCTTAAAAGGAATTGGGCACCTAACTGCAGAACAGATAGAGCACTTATCTCCACTTAGGATTCAGACCTATGAACCTTCTCCTGGAGGTAAGCACTGGTGGAGACAGATTGTGCAACTGGGGTGAGATGATGGATCATTGGTGGTGCCTCCCTATTCAATAAGTGCACAGCCCCTCTGCTGCTGCTGCCTCCCCCTTGCCCCATCTAGGGGGCACTGACCACCTGGAGCAGCACTCTCCACCCCAGCACTGCAAACCTAATCCTAGCCTGGCCTAGAGGAGAGTCCCCAAGAAGGCTGGGACTCAAGCATGAGCCCACCCTCCACTCACCTGGCAGCAGCAGCAGCTCCTATACCACTAGGCTGGGCCCTGCTCCCCACTTCAGGCCTTGTGGCCTGGCACACAGGTGTACAGCACCAATCAGGTTTGGCTCAGCCATTGTCTGTCATGATGGAAGGGCAGTTCGGCCAAATTTGAGTGAATGGCATTGCGACATGGCACATGGGCAGCAGTGCTTCATAACCCTGTGCACCATGTCACAATGCCTGGAGCAAGGACAACACTATTGCGTGAGTGCAGACCAGGTCGCTCTCCAGCCTCATGTGAAAAGGCACCAGACATACACCTAAAGATCACCAGGGGAGATGATCACTCACCTGGTTCCTTTCTCCTCTCCCCCACATTAGCTCTGTGCCTAAGCCAGGTCAACCCTCTCTCTCAAAAAAATGAGAAAATGGTGGGACTGCTGGTGCTGCTGCTTCCCCCTTGTACCCAATAATCCCAGTGATGGTAGCTGTCACTGAGCATGTGGGAGACTAGTAGTCAACTCCATAGTCTGCCTGAAAGGAACAGAGACATCAACCTATGTCTCCTACCTTCTAGCTGAGTGCCTAAACCACTGGGCTGTGGAGTATTCTGGGGTGAGTCTCTCAATCTCTCCTGTGGACACTGTATAAATTAATTAAATATTAATTGGGGTGGGGACTGGAGCCTCCCACATCCCAGGAAAATACCCTGATCACTGGTCTATAGGCCATAGAAAAAGATTGAGAATGACTAAAGAGCAATTTAAATTTTTCCAGTAAAAAATGTGAATTCAGCTAAATGGCACATTTCTGATTTTGAGAGAAACCAGGCAGGTTTAGAGTGAAATTTTTTTCAAAACCTCTAAATTTTTCACAGAAGTGAAATTCAGTATCCCAGCCAGCGCTAGTAACACCACTGAGCGTTTGAAACTACCTCCTCTTATCCATCATAGTAACTATTAACCAATTTTAAAACAGTCAAGGATACTGCAACTTTGGGGGGAAATATTAAAATCATAGTCTGATTTTATTTATTCCAAGTTTACATCCAGAATAAAATGTTTATAACCATGTTAAAAATGATTGTAAAAAAAATACGGGTTAGAGTGCCTTATTTAGATTTCAGATTATACACCAGTGCTAAATACACAACCTCAAATATAACACCGTAGGATGTAGGATAACATGTAACACGGGTGGTTCTTGACCTATAAACTTTGAATATTCACTTGCCAGATAGCTACTGTACAAGTGTCATATTGCTTTGTTACAGGAAACAATCATCTTCCTTCTATTTCTACTTGGTACTATTTATTAGGTGGGAACACAATTTTTGTATTACACAACTTGGCAACTTTATTGACAGATTTAATTTCTAGTTATCCTTGTTGCAATAGTAAATAAATCTCTCAACTGACAAATGTAGTTTTTTTTTTTATATTTGTCCCTAAAATGACAGATATTTCCTGCACAGCTATTCATTGGCCATTCAACTTTAATTGACCCATTTCTAGCTTTTTCCCAGTTGGCTATTTTCTTTGGATCAGGTAAGTCTCTTGATATTCAAACTCCTTTTGTGTCAAGTGTCTTCAAGTAGGAAAAAAAAGCATTTCTGAATCTTATACAAGTCATCCCACAAAGCATTTGTGAATCTTATAAAACAGTCTTACAACATCTAACACACAAATATTGACCCATAAAGGTAAAACCTCTTGTGGTTGCCCAGTGTGTTTCTACTTTGAATTACCAGGGAATTCACAATGAAATAAGAAGCAGGTATCCTGATGAGCAAACAAGTGTTTCTTCTCATTTTAAGCCCAGAAATAAAAACATACCTTTTAAAACCTACAAAAATATTCAAAGATGTCTAAAGTCAAACTGTAAAAGAAAACAAGAGATAAAACAACTCTTGCTCATGTGGCAACATTCTGCAAGGTGGGGACTGTGGGTAAAGGAAACTAATTGCTAGCTTATAATTTAATAAGAAAACTTTTAAAGTCAATTTTTCTAACAAAATTTCTTGAACAGTTTCTAACAAAAGATTTCTACAGTGGTTGCAGAATTGCAAAATACCACTTTGTAGTTTTAATCTTTGTCTACAGCAGTCAAAAGCAGTATAAAACGTATGTCTGGAATAAAGAGATGAAGTAGAAATAGATTTAATTTTTAATCCAGTGCCAAAATCCATTTGACAATCATTTGGCCTTTGGCCATTCACAGTTGAGTCTGACATGCAGATTTGTCAAACTGGGTTAACATTACTACTACTGTAAACTGTATCTGAATTGTATTCTTTATTTGAGGAGTTTGGCAAAGAGACAGAGGAAAGTTCCAGTTAGAGATGCTAGTATTTTGAATTTTAGATGTCATTCACTGGATACTGCTTTTCTGAGCTAAATTGGATGAAACCCGGATAGTAAACTATCTTTTAGAAGTTACTACATCAAACAGTAATTATTCAATGAAATTAGATAAATTCTATTTTTTTCTTAAGCAGTTGTCACAGGGAATTTCTAGTTATTTTGGGGTTAATTTTGTTTTGTACTGTATTTGCCACCGGTAGCAAGACACTACAACACATCAATTAGCTATTTCCTTGTTTTAAGACCGGTCTTTTTGTATGAATGTCCTATTAATTATTTACTGCAGCAGAGCTAGTTATCACAGCAGCACTCTCACAACTCTACCTTGTGGGCCAAAAGGGTACCTCCCTGTGGATGAACAAATCAGAGCTGTTTTAAGTAAAGCTGGTCAGAGGGTGGGATTTCCTTCCACAAAAAAAATGACTTTTGGGGGAAGGGGGAATTGAAAACCAAAACCTGTCATCTGAAAACCAGATTCCCAGGCCATACTACATCTTCTATGATGAACCATGTTTTCCTTTCTTACTGAAGTGCCTTGGTGCACCTTGGGAGTTGTTGTTCAGGTGTCTCATGCCCCTATTCTCCTTTACTGCCTGGGCTTCCCAGCTGGTGTACTAAGGGAGAGGTAGTCCAGCTGGCGAGCCCAGGCAGGAGAGGAGAATAGGGGCATGAGACACCTGAACTACAACTCCCAAGGTGCACCAAGGCAGTATTTCCAAATAAAAAAATTCACTTTTTCTTTTTCATTACAAAAATTTTTTTTTAAATTGAAATTTTCTGGGGAAAGCACGTTTTACTTACACACATGCGTGCACACACACACACGCGCACTTTGGTTAGTTTAAAACCCAATTTTGCTACTTCTAAACTTGTCTGTATATGAATTGTATTCTTTATTTTGGGATGTTGGCAAAGAGACAGGAAAGTTCCAATTAGAGATGCCAGTATTTTGGATTCTAGCTGTGATTCACGGGATAGTGCCTTTCTGAGTTAAAGTGGATGAAACTGGCTTGAAGGACACTGACTTTGCTGATGTAAATGGTCACAGCACCATTGATTTCAATGGGAGTTATGACAATTTACAGGAGTTGAGGATTTGCCACTTGGTGATGAGTAGCTTCCATCATTACAAAGTGAAATCACAGCAGGATGTGCTTCATGTTGAAGTGCAATGCCTACCTGGGCTCACTTCAAATGCCAATTACTTTAAACACAGGGTTTACTGAATTAATATTTGGGTAGCATGGTGCACAAATGGAGTTTTACATTCTGTGATCAAAAGGGCAGGACACTTGTCCCTTGTAAGATTCCTATGTATTCCTGTTGACAGTTTTCAGTATGTATTACTGATGAATAGATTGTTGGCAACACATACCCAGGCTAAAAATTTGATCTCAGTTACTCTGGTGTAAATCCTAAATAACTCCATTGCAATTAAGGGCATTACATCAATGTATATCCATAGTAACTGAGATCAAAGATTGATCACTGTTTATTTAAAAACAAAAAAGAACCAACAGCTATTTTTCAAGCTTTAACACAAGAAAATCATTAACCATATCATTATGTTCCACAAAAAAACAACTGAAAAAAAATCACTACCAGGATATTTACCTTGAAGACATACCTTTATTTAATTAGCCTGGAAATACATCGTGTGCAAAAGGAGAATTGAGCAATTGTATTTAATGTGATGACTATTTGGAGATACAAATTTAGAGGAGAAAAATAAGGTCTTGATTTTACAAAACCATTTGAGACCTGAGTTCCTATATACATGAGTAGTGCCTCTGAAGCTGATTGGACTTCTCACGGGAAGGAGTACATCCCAGGAAGGGTCTACAGATCAGACTTCAAGATTGTATTTCTTAAGCAAACAGAAATGGTTTGAGTTGTGATCTCATCATGGAAGAAACTGAGCATTTTTGCATCTGGAAACTGCTGTAGTTGTAAAAAGCTCAGACTGAGAAAGTTTTTGTTGGGTTCTTTAATGAAACAAGTTTTAGCTGAAAAGTTAAAAGATTAAAGTGAGGGATGTCTGTCTGAGAGCTGCCTTTATAATCCTTTTTTACTAGTTCAGATTTGGAGATCTGTTTTATGTATACAATTTCTTTAGTGAAGGTTTATTGTGTTTACTGAACCATATGCTTTCCTGCAGCATGCTTGGAATTCATGATTATATTGTTTTGGTTTAAGCTGACAACTATGGTATGTTTCAAGTTAGTTGATTCCCACACAAAGTTAGTCACTAATAAACTGAGATTCTGAGAATTTTCTAAGCAATTAGGTTCTTAATTTTGGTGATGGAGTTTTGCTGCAGAAGTCTTCTTGCATAGCCAAACAGACAAAATGCTCTGCAAAGGTAGCACATTTCTTTCTGGGACAATTCATTACTTTGCCCAGAGGCTGGAACCAAGACCTTTTTACACTGAAAGCTTATTCCACTAACAGAAATAGCAAAAATTCATCTTGGATCCAATTCCCAAACACCAACATCTGTTTTTACATGAATGCACTCAGACTTGAAATGTGTCACTTTGCTAGTTCAACTGAATACTAGGGCTGCAAGTGGGAAGGGGTAGTGCAGCATTTCCCAAAGTGTTCCCCAGTGCGAGGGAGGAATGAAAGACTATCCCGGGGAAGCAGGCTGGCTTCTCAATTCCTGTCCAGAGTTGTTACAAAAGTAACTTTCTTTAGCTATTATGGTTGCAAAGACAACCTTGAAAATGTGACCCAAGTGTAACTGATGCAGCAATGTCTGCCTAGTTTTCAGAGAGCCTGAGACAAAAGCCTTGAGATTTGAACAGTGTCATTTATTTTAGTGGGTGTTAACCGAGATGCCAGTGATACCCGTTAGTAATGTTGACATGTAAAGTGTCTCACTGCTTATCAAAGCATGTAAAGAAAGTAGTTTCATATTATGAAAAACTACACAATCCACTCTGAATCTCTGCTCATTTTGGTGACCCACTTGACAAGTAGGGTGAGGGAATGGTACTGGAAGAGATCCTGAATGCCATCTGCTGCACAGGTTCAATAAACGGGCATGCAAGCTTCACTGCCTGACCATTGCCATCTGCTTCCTCTACCCTGCCAGCCAACCTGTCTTGGGAGAGCAGTCATCCACAGCAGCATAGCTCCCAGCCCCTGGACTGGGTAGGTGGCACTGCTGTGTTACTCACTGTCTGTAAAGGTTGGGCAGGAATATTTGTATTCCACTTGGGTTAACTAAATTCTGAGGAAACCAAAGGTTTAAACCTTGTCTGTGCTGACACAGCCCAGCATATTTTCAAGATAGATCATGGGAGTTCCATCTAGCTTACAGTGTGACAGTCTCTCACATGTGACCTTAAAATATCTTCTCTACTCTGCATAAATATTAAAAATTGCATAGACATTTTGTCAGAGTAAAAATTTTTACAAGTGCTCTTCACTACTTCCCCATTGCCATTCGTATCATGCTGTGCACTGATTTCTTGTTAGTCTGCAGAAGAGAAGAATGAGGGGGGATTTGATAGCTGCTTTCAAGTACCTGAAAGGGGGTTCCAAAGAGGATGGATCTAGACTGTTCTCAGTGGTACTAGATGATAGAACAAGGAGTAATGGTCTCAAGTTGCAGTGGGGGAGGTTTAGGTTGGATATTAGGAAAAACTTTTTCACTAGGAGAGTGGTGAAGCACTGGAATGGGTTACCTAGGGAGGTGATGGAATCTCCTTCCTTAGAGGGAGACCTGGCTGGGATGATTTAGTTGGGAATTGGTCCTGCTTTGAGCAGGGGGTTGGACTAGATGACTTCCTGAGGTCCCTTCCAACTCTGATATTCTATGATTCTTTTGCCAGCCTCTAGACCAGAAGTGTTCGCATTATAGTGACGCTGTATTACACAAAATTAATTATATATGTCAGCCATAAAATCTAATCTATTTTGCCTAGATTAACAATACTTCAGTACGTGTGAATTTCATGTAAGAAATACTGAAAATAGAGGTAATTTTTTTTTTTTAACTAGTTCAGTCTGCAAAACACTCAGATGAATGGTAAAATTATTATTAAGAGCCAGTGCATGTGATTTGAAATGCCAGTTCTGTCATTTTTCTTTTCCTTTTCAAACCTGTCATGCTTATTAGACATCATTTCCTTGATAAAGAATCATCTTGAATTCATGCCTGTGTTTTTTTGTTCATACCACATTTGAACCACTCATCATCTTCTCTCCCCCTCACTGTATATGCGATCTATACCTTCTGCACATCCTCTTTCTTTTATTTTGACACCTGATTCTCCATTCTCCTCTTATTCAAGTACCAAAGTAACCAAGAGTTACATGTAACTAGCTATGCACAAGAAGCCATTTGCTTGGCAGAGGCAGCCCTGTTCAAACTCCTAAAGGGGTAGGGACCGGTCTGTTTGTATGCTGGCCACTTTTGACATCTAGTTTCTGACCCTGAATGGAACAAAGCAGCCCAGCTCTTCAAGTTCTGGTGGGGTCTACATGAGGAGGCTAAGAATAAACTAGCCTGTGTGGAGGCCCCAACCAACCTAGATGCCTTCATCGACCTTGTCATATGCATTGACAATAGGCTGTGAACAACACAAGCAAAGGAAGGGGACTGTGTTACCAGCCGGCCAGCACTCCTCAGTATCTGCCTCCATCCCAAACTTCAAATCCATGCAGCTGGATAGCATCCACTGCCCTGTGACCCTTGAGAAAAAAAAGAGTGCCATCGTCACCACGGGCTGTTTCTATTGTGCGGGATCCAGCTATGCTCTTGACAACTGCCCATCCCAAGCTCCAGCATGATGCAGTTTGGGAAATAACCATGCCCAAGCCTGGTAGAGGGGGTTGGCCTAAGCAAACTCCAAGATAATGCCATCCAATTGTCACAGAGGTATGTCCCAGGTGTGGCAAGCACTCTCCGAAACTTAAAGTCCAGGTCTCTTCTACCGAATTTCACCATAGTGGGCACTGGTGGATTCTGGGGCAGTAGAGAACTTCATAGATGCTGATATGGCCCAAGCCCTGGGTATTCTGGTTCAACCAAAGTCTGCCCATGAACTGGTGGAAACTACAAATGGTTTGCTTCTAACATCGGGACCCATGACACAGGAGACAGTGCCTCTGGAAGTTGCCATTTGGGACCATCAGGAGATCGTCCAGTTTGGGATAATCCACTTATCACACTTCCCCAAAATCCTTGGCATTTCATGGCTGGTGGCTCATGAACCACACATCCTTTGGCAACGGCACCATGTTAGCTTCTGCTCCAAGTTCTGTTGAACCCCCGAACCAAGACACATATACTACCAGGCTCTGCCTCAAGGAGTTGACACACAGGAGCCCCATAGCTCCTGAAACAGTTAAAAGGTCACTTCCTCTAGAGAGGGAGGAGGAATCAAGTGTCAGGAGCTTTTTGCAGAGAAACAGAATGACATAGAAGCAGGCTTTGTAAGATGGGTCTGGAGGAGATGGGACTTCCTAAGCTGTCAGGGAGATGGTAAGTTCAGGTAAAACAGTCAAGCATGTAGGCCTTTATTGTTTTAAAATCCTCACTCTATGCTATGCAGTATTCCTAGTGTTAAGATTAAACAATACTTTGTTTTAATGAAGTTGTCTGGTCACTGTATTATCCATTGGTCACAGCTCCCAAAAGGAAGGCTTGCAGGGCTCAAATCCACTTAGGCTAGCCCTGTAACCATGGCAGTTCTATACAAAACCAAGTAACAGTTCCCATTGTCTGGCATGGTACCTTATAAGTTAGGTATTTACATATATACAAACAACTTTCTTTTATAGCATCCTCCTGTAACATTATCTTTGCCTTCCACGGTAACCTGTTTGACATCACCAGTTTCTACTTTCTGAATTGTATGCTTGAATTGTAACAGTCTGATTTAGAAACTAAGCTTTTTTTGAAAGTGGGGTTGTACTTCTGCAAGGAACATGAACAGAATCCATAGATTCTCTGGCGGTTTGAATATATCTTGACATGTGGCTAATCAGAACTGGCTAGAACTTCATATTAAGCAGACCAATAACTGGAAGTATGCAACGAAAACCTCCCTAACTCACCAAAGAGTGGGGATCTTTCACAACTGACAAGTTAAAATATAGAGGAGACGAAAATTCTGCAGAAAAAGTTTTACACTAATATTTTAATTGGAAGGAGGGGTATAGACAGAAAAATTGTGCTCTCTTGCTTTATGCTACAGTAAACATTTCAGATGAAATGGCAGAAACCTTTGTAGCTAAAGGACAACTGGTAAAATGCCAAAAATAGTATGTTTTTGTATGCATGTGTATAAGTAATATATTGAAAATATGGCTGTCAAATGATTAAAAAAATCACAATTAATCACAAGATTAAAAAAATCTGTGATTAATCATAATTTTAATTGCATTGTTAAACAATAGAATATAAATTTTAATTTACTATACATTTTTGGGATGTTTTTCTACATTTTCAAATATTGATTTCAATTACAACACAGAATACAAAGTGTACTGTGCTCACATTATTATTTTTTATTACAAATATCTGCATCATACAAAAGAAACAAAAAATAGTATTTTTCTATTCACCTCAAACAAGTACTGTAGTGCAACTTACAAATATAGACTTTTTTTTTTTTTTTTTTTTTTTTAACATAACTGCACTCAAAAACAAAACAATGTAAAACTTTAGAGTCTACAAGTCGAAGTATGAGGAGGCATATGAATGTTTAACATATCTGGTACATAAATATCTTACAATGCCAGCTACGATAGTGCCACATGAGCACCTGTTCTCACTTTCAGGTGATGATATAAATAAGAAGTGGGCAACATTATCTCCCATAATTGTAAGCAAATTTGCTTATCTTAGCAACTGGCTGAACAAGAAGTAGGACTGAGTGGACTTGTAGGCTCTAAAGTTTTGCATTGTTTTGTTTTTGAGTGCAGTTATATATATAAAAAAAGAATTCCACATTTGTAAGTTGCACTTTCCAGATAAAGAGGTTTCACTTTCATAATAAAGAGATTGCACTACAGTACTTGTATGAGGTGAATTGAAAAATACTATTTTATCTTTTTAAAGTGCAAATATTTGTAATAAAAATATAAACTGAGCCCTAATTTTTAATTGAGTTAATTTGTTTTGCATTAATCGCTTGAGTTAACGGTGATTAATTGATAGCCCTATTTTTAACTAATTATTCACTCCTTCCATCAGAATGAGTGTACACTGTGAGAGACATAACATGATATTGAACTGCACCCCCTCATGGCTTTGCAAATACTTCAAAGATTTTATTGGCTTTTGTGGCAGTAGAAGTTCCTTTTGATTTTTGTTTCTGTACTTTGCATATGCTGAACATCTGGATGCTGCCACCTCAAACTCAGTTGACACTTCAAGCCAATATAGACTCCTCTTGCTCATATGCAAGCACCATTTGTACATGACTTTTATCTTCCTAATTCAGTTGCTATGATCAGGTTCTGATCAATAAATAGCAAAGCATCTGCTTCATAACTCACAACAGTCATATTCCTTTACTGTCTGGTGTTGGTTAATATTTTTTTCCTCATTTTTCTAAGAGCTGGTAGCATCTTAATAAAAATATCACTTTTAACTCAGACAGTTACTTGGAACTTTTCATTTTGGCATGCTTTACACCTTTACCTGGAGTTATTTATTTGGGGTATGCTGTAGACAACATGTAATCTATAGTATACATTATATTTCACAATGCGCTAGTGGGTCTGATTCATCACTATATTTCTGCAGGTTTACAATGGGATAACTCCACTGATTTCAAGGAATTACATCAGTGTATAACTGGAGTAGTGCATTATGAATCAGGACCAGCATTGCTAATGCATCATTGGTAGCAGTTTTCTATCCTTGTGATGATGAATAAAATGCAATTTTCTCAAAATGGCTCCTAGACGGTTAATTTCCATATCTTCAATATCTGCATATATATTCAGTTATTTACAGGTGAAAGCAGCAATTAGAGAGAAAGTGGCTCAGGCAAATCTCTTTTATTGGACCAACTTCTGTTGTTGAAAGAGACAAGACTTCAAGCTACACAGAGCTCTTCTTCAGGTCAAAAGCTTGTCTCTTTCATCAACAGAAATTGGTCCAATAAAAGACATTACCTCACAGTAATATTCTGGGACCAAGGAAGCTACAACAACACTACAAATACAGCACCGTGTCAGTCATTTTCTAATTACATATAGTTACAGTGGCTAGAGCTACATAGTCTTATTAGGGCATTTCTCTTAAAAGATGCAAGCTCCTAAATTCCCTTCCATTGCATGTGCTTGAAACTTTACTAGCCTTTCATATCAAAGATCATCATCATAGGTTTGCTATAGAACACTTATTTCAGCGTTTCTCATGCTGCTTCATGTTTACTATTCTAAATCCACTCAACAGCCTTTTCAAGAGAGCTCTCAGTGATGCTATGATGTTGAATGTGTTACAGTTCATACAGTACCTAACAAGAAGTTCGCTATGCCAAGTAAATGCTTTTTCGTGTCAGGTCTGGGGCTTTGGCATTCTAGCTATTATTTGTAATTTTCTCTTCATCTGTCTTTAGAGAGACTATCAAATCCAAATATATTCTACATCACTTCTACACTTTGAACTTGATTTTGTCTTTATTAAATCTGACTCTTGCCCTCCTGGCTCTGTCCATCACTTCCTCAGGATTCAGTCACTTTCATCACTATTCTTTGCAGCTCTCTATAATTTAGTGAATTAAAAATGACTGTTATATCTTCTATGCCTGTGAATGATTTTAACACTTTTTTCCTCTTTATGAAACTTCCGAGGCAAAGCTGATCCCAAATGGCATTCACATAACAGTATCACTCAATGGCTCATGACAGGTGCATAACCATGAGTTCTCTTCAGCCAGTTCAACATTCTATTACCAAATTTTTCCCCACCAAGTAGTGTGAATATAGTATTTTCTTTCAGTTCCATTTTTTTTTACTACATCTGGGCAGACTCTCCCCCTTTAGTTTTATTTATTTATTTAAAACATTCAGATCTAAGTACAGTCCTAAAAATCGAGCTTGTTGTCCAGTGATTGATTCTTCACTATATAAATACTTAACTACACTATTTTCAAAGTAATCGCTATAATTTTTTTAATCTGCAGAAGACTTTGGCTCAATACTGATCCAAAGCACAGGTTCCTTATCAACTCAGAACAGAGTTCCAGCTATTGAAACTTTTGTACCATCACTTGCTGGCAAAATCTCCTGTCCAAAAACTCAACTAAACGAGCCCCAGCTTAGATCATAAAAACTGAAGAGAGCAAAGAATTAGGTGGTGCCATTGTACATATGTTGTTTATCCTCATAAGAATTATTTCATTTATATTCTCCTTCTGCTCAAATCAGTGGCACCGTATACCTCCAAGATTTCCTGGTCCACACAGTATTTTTTTTTTTTTAAAAAGAGAAAAATATTTTCTCATTGCATATTAAATAATCACAAAGCATCTGCCTGTATTTCCCTTAAAAATATGTACATTAAACAAACTCTAGCAGATTATCCCAGATACAATCCAAAAGAGTTCTGAAGGACACTCACTTTACTGGCAGTGAGCTACATACCTCCAGAATGGAATGATAAGTGTCCCAAAGAGGGACTTAAAAGGACTATCACAGAAAGACAGACAATTCATGCTTTTTCAGGTAATCCAAGAGTATGTGAGTGGATGTGATTTTCTAAAAGCCACCTTCTCAATTTAGGGAGTTAGTTGTATCAGAAAATAATCAATCACTGGAAAGCAAAAGATTCTTATGGGAAACCCTGGTTTTATTAAACACCATATAGTTTCATCTCATAGTACAGACTGTTTTCCTTTTAAAGATATTATACAATTTGTCTTCCTAAAATTTGCTGTGTCCCTTTCACTCAAAGTTATCTTTCTGTTGTTATGTTTAACAGTTATACCATACATTTTTTTACCATATTTAACTTTTACAAACAGGAGAAAATTCTTTGGCATATTATCTGAAAAAGCATTAGCCTCTCTGAAGTTTATTTTGCCACATTTTTATATAAAGCATTATGATCTGTTAAATCATCTGGAACTTGGGTTCAACCCCAAAACAATATCAATGAATATGTAATGTAATCTCCCAAATATATAAAAAAACTAGGGAAAATCCAGAAGCCTCATTATCCGCACAGTTGAAAGAGTAGGCTGTTTAAGGAACCTTTTGAATGGAAGCCAATCCTTTCTACGCAGATTTAGTTTGAATCTACTATTGCCCTCTCTAGGAGATGATAGCAAATGGAGATTTCAGCAAATGTTAAATTGCAGTCTACTCCTTGGCTGTAACTGAATCTTAACTTTAGCACCTGATTCATGAAGGTTGGGTTTTTTTTGTTTTGTTTTTAAGGAAAACTCATTTTAAAAAAATCTATTACAAAGCATATGTAGTGTTTAGAATAGGTGATGGAAGCCAGGACTCTGGGGTTCTAGTTACAGCTCTGCAACAGGGGGCACACACTTAGAGAATGTCTACGTTTCATAAGGTAGCGAATGGATCATCAGTTGCATTTGATTCACTGAACTTCACTGAAGCTAACTGAGTTATGCCAATTTACACCAGCTGAGGACCTGGTCCTCATTGTGGGACACAGTGATATATCTGTGTTAGGTCTCATAATGACTATTTTGAAATCTAATGACCTCCATTCTTCAGTATATACCTGAGTTTGGAAATTTAAACCATAAACACTATGGTCTAGCAGAATGCAGTTTGCCCCTGACACTCATCTTGAAAAAGGTACAGAAGGAGCCACAGCAGTCCTCTGAGAGACTAGATGTAGAAATCCGAAAGGGTCAGCCAATGCTAGGTCTGATCTGGGAAGGAGGGAAGACTGGCAAGAGTAGATGTTGTGTGAAGTGGACTGGATTGGAAGCTCCAGAACTAAGAACTTTTGAATGCTTATTCAAAGCAAACCGCCAAAACATTTTGCTTGTGTCCCTCACTGACATTTCTTAAATTTTGTAAGAATGGAAAGGAGAAATTAAAAAAAAAAAATTAAGAGTCCTCTTGCATTTCAATCTCTGATGTAACTGACAAGTACCTACATCTCAAAAACTGAATAAGCTCTGAATTTTCTTATGACATTCTTAACATAGAACCTTTTCCTCTGAGGGGGAAAAAGTTGTTTCAGCTAGGAATGTTTCTAAATTCCTTAACTATAACTTACAAGTTCATGAAGAAGTGCTCTGTATAAGCAATCACCAATAGTAGGCCCAATACAAAATATTACCTCACCCATCTTGTCTCTCCAAGTTCCTTCAAGACAATCTCACATTCCTATATAACGTGAAATTCAGAGCAATGGCAAACTACTACATGAACATGGAAGAATTTTGTGCAGACAGACACTAAGATAGAAAATAGTTAACAACCTGGTATGTGCTTTCTGGTTTCACAGAACTGAGTAATATAATAAAAATTCACCTGGACATTAATGACCTGTTTCATGTTTCACACCAGTTTTACACTAACATAAATCAATTGACTTCAGTGGAGTTACTCATTTACATTTACATAAGAAAAGAATTAGACTCTAAGACTTTAATGAATCCTCCATGAACACTCACGCTTCCAATTAAAATTATATATATGATTCTTGCAGCAATGTTTCCTACAGATTCAGAGTCTAGGCCAGGAAGTCCTGAGATATTGTCTGGGGCATCTGTAATGGTCTGGATAGTTGTAACAATCTTCCTGGGTTATTTTCTTGATATGAGATTTTACTGTCCTTCTCTGCTTTGGAAAGCTGAAGTGTGCTCTCTGTAGGCAGCTCAGAATGCTCAACCTACTGCTAATTTTTTTGATTATCGGTTCTGTAACCTTCAATTCCCCATGACTTTTCCAAGCCCATTTTCAATTAAGTGAACCAAACTTGTACATCTTTATTTTAACGTATGCTATTTATTTTGTACAATGGTTCCTTTTTAAAAAAGGAATGTTCATTTCTCTAAGGCATCTTTGAAGCTTCAAAACAACCATGTTTATTCTATACATGCCGTAACTCATCTCTGCAACAGGGACATAGCATAGCTTAATCTTTTGATAGGTAGTGAGGAAAACCAATGTGTTTGATTAAGCTATAATGACTTTTCCAATTATTTGACTGTAGCCAGTACTATACCAGAGATATTGATGTGGTTACAGATGCCATTAAAATAGTCCATTATATCAATGTCCTGCTTCAATAGAAGCGGCCTCTGATTCACTGTATCATGGTCACAAGGCAGTGAATTTATTTTTATTTTACTTCAGGAGTAGGTTCAAAAGGTTATTACAGTAAAAGCATTTTTACTACACTTGATAGTTCATATTACTGTACTTGTTTCTTCCTAATTGCCAGTGTTATTTTTCCCCCTTAGTATTTACTTTACAGCTCTTTTTAAATTTTGTTGGAGGTTGACCATGATCAGTAGAGATACGTGAATACTGCACAAAAATATTCAGACGTTTTATCACAGTCCAGCCCATTTAGAATAGATTTCCCCGAGGTGCAGTTCCAGGAGCAGAGCTGAGATCCCAATGAGCCAGAAGACCAATGGGATATAATGGCATGAAGACACCTGCCTCCAACACTTTTTCTTCCATGATAACCACAGTCCTATTTATTCTTTTTTACTAATATTGTAGAAGTGATATTTTGTTTTCAGGAATGTTCACAGAAAGCAAGAGCCTTATGAATACATATGTGACTGTATTTGCAAAGAAGTTCATTCTGAAAGTGTTTGTGGGGCATCTTGGAATCTCTAATTTCCATCCTCCAAACAAAGTTCTAGTTATTCAATCAAGGAATAGAAATAGTATTATGTGACTTGAGCAGTCACACATCAGAAATGAACAGGGCCGGTTCCAGGCACCAGCCCAGCAAGCAGGTGCTTGGGATGGCCAAGAAGAAGGGGCGGTAGGTTGGGCTCTTTGGTGGCAAGTCCCTCGGTCCCCCTCGGAGGGAAGGGCCTGCCACAGAATTGTCGCTGAAGAAGAAAGCGGTGCGTGGAGCTGCCGCCGAAGTGTCGCCTTTCTCGATCACGGCTTTTTCTCTTTTTTCCCCCCACCATTTGGGGCGGCAAAAACCCTGGAGCCAGTCCTGCAAAAGAAGAACAGTAAAAATAGTCAAAAATAATTTAAGTGATAACTCATCAATAGCCCATAGACTAAAATATAGTTGTTTAGAGTTCTCACAGAACAATTCCAAATAATGAATTAGTACATATAAATCTAAGACTACTCATAGAAAATTAACAAATAGAAAAAAAGTTACATTTGTTGAATGATTACTGGATATAAATAATTTTAGTGCAGGTATAGTTAATCTGTGCAGAAGTGCTGACAATTTAGTGCTTTTAGTCTAGTGGCATATTATTTCTCTCTCATGGCTGCCTTACCACATACACCAGAAGTGGTGGCTTAGTTATATTTACTTAAACGTATTTCTTGAGCTGCATTATTATTCCTTGAGCTTGAGTAGTTCAGTCAGTAACAGGCATTAATTCTACCAGAAAATATATTATTTGTAAGGACTACTAAAATAATAAGGGAAAACTTTTTGTAGTTGCAATTAAGTGTGGGCCTGACTCACTTTTCAGTTATTCCTCATGAAGCTGAAGTAACTCCATTGATGTCAATGAATTTACAACAGTGTAAAGATCTCTTAATTGAAAGTGTAAGTCTCAGACCCTGTATTAGTAAATTATTCCAGAATTAAGCAGTTATGTCAGCCTTCTCGTTTTTAATTAAGCAATTAGCTTGAAATCTTTGTATCTCTGAGAAATGTTCAACTGAGTTTTAAAAAAAAAAAAAAAAAAAAAAAAAACCCAACAAAGAACAAAACCACCAACAACAAATCTAACAGGAACATAGTTAACCATGAAGCCTGGATGCTTTCTCTTTAACTCTGCTCACATGACAGATAATGCAGGTTTAACATAAGGGTTGATAAAACCAGACAAGTATAACATTCTTTTTAATTAAGAGTATTGCATCCCTTCTTATACAAAAGAACACAAGGCAAGGTCCATCTCTGTTCTCAGGTGTTGGCATGAAGGACAGTTAGTGAACGTAGTAGGTGTTTATTTGAGGGAATCTATTTTCTCCTTGCCTTTGACAGAGGCAAATTTTGAATGTGTACGTGTCCAAAAATGTTTAGCTAGTGTGTATTTTTTTCTCTCTCTCTAAAAGAACATAAATAGAAACAAATACTTCAATGATTATTGCAAATGGCAGCTGAATAAGCAAAAACAAACAAATAAAATGCGTTACCTACTAATTTGGTATTGTAAATGCATCCACTATGGATGTACCTAGTTATTTTGTTTTGTAGAGGTTCTTATACCGCCATCATCAGCATAGTATCTGAGCACCTTCCAGGGCCTGGGCTACAGTAGCAGGGGGTTCGAACTAAGATACACAACTTCAGCAGTATCTTAGTTTGACTTACCTGGCCATCCTCATGGCAGCAAGTCGACTGCTGCGGCTCCCCTGTTGACTCCGCTTACTCCTCCTGCCAAGGTGAAGTACTGGCGTCTATTTGGGGGATCGATTTATCATGTCCAGACGTGATAGACGTAGCCATAGTTATTCATGTTGCTTAAATGAATGAACTGCACACAACATGACACCTGTGCAGGTCATTCTCTCACATGAGAAATGCCTATGCAGTGTATTGTGTTGTTTTAGTGAGTGCTTTTTAACAATATATTTGTAAATTAAAATTAATTAATAACAACAACGTTACCAGTGTCCAGAAGTCTCAAGAATCAGGGATAGACTGTGTTTGCACTGTACAAACAAGTTAAGAACCCAGACACCCCTTCTTAAGAAAGCAAACAATCTGTGCCTTCTTTTATCCCAGTGTTGACAATTGTCAGCCCCCTCCACTCCCCCCAAAAAAATTAAAGCCAACAATTTTTTTAAAAATCTCATTTCATTTGCCTTCTGGCTCTTGAGCTTTTAGAGTAAGCTTTTTCTCTGCAACCACGAGGACTAGGAATGAGATTATGTCATAATCACTTGTATCCAGGAGCTTGTACCCTTATGTAAAACATCAAATATAATTGAGACTTGCAATAAAAATCACAACAGTTGGCAACACTGGACTCTTCTACAAACAATGGTAATGAATTGTCTAGTGACTGAACAAAAAATTGTGACTTCTTAGGGTTACCATTATTTAACTAAATAAAAGTTCAAATATTTATTTTAATCTCAGGCAGAATAAAGGTTACCATTTATGCTAAGGCCTAGGTTAGCTGATTATACAAGTCAGTTCCTGCTCCCACTGAAGTCAAGGTGAAAGAAGTTATTTTTTACTTTACATTACCTAACTGAGATGTTGTGACTCTGTGAAGTCTAATATATTTTTTTTTAATTTTAGTGTATACTGTAGTTAGCAAGGTTCTTTTCCATGCAATATTTTCCTCACTTCCCGAGATGTCATAGTGCATTGTTAATCAGGATAAGGAGGTATGTATTTCTAGAGCAGTCAAAGGCAGATTATGATTTAGAAAAGAAGGCAGACTGATCTGTGAGACTGTAAAATATCGAAGTATTGAGAGGTGAAAATGCTAACCCAGTGGTAACCTCCTGCCCACTAGAAGGAAAATTTTAACAGATATCTGCACCAACACTACAGAGAAAGCAGTTATGAGATCGCCACCAGAGAGGAAGGAAAGAGATAAGAGAACACACATTATCTGGCATCAAATGCAGCTGTGGAAAAATCCAGCATTAACTGTAACTAAAGGAAAATCCTTCTAAGACTTAACAGTGTAACTAGAGGATTTACAGATATAGAATATTGAGCACCCATAATGTATTATTTATTAATGAATTCTCAACACACTTCACAAAAGGTGGACATTTATCATTTGCCCCATTTTATAGATGGGGAAATGGAAGTACAGAGATGTGAAGTAACTTTCTGAAAGAGATATAGAAAATAACTGAGATATAAGGTGGATGAGATAATATTGTTTATTGGACCAGTTTCTGTTGGTGAGAGACAAGGTATCTGGTTTACACAGAGCACCTCTTTGGGTCTAGGAAATGTACTCAGTGTCACAACTAAATACAAGCATGGAATAGAGTGTTTAGCATAAACAGTTAACACATTTCAAAGGACCATTCAAGGTGAGGTGGCCAGTTAACACCTCTCCGATCATGAGGGGGGAAAAAAAACAAAACCTGGAGCAGGGGTTGTGGGTTATAGATTGTTGTAATAAGCCATAAAATATCCTGGGACCAACATGACTACAACATTGCCAGTTATTTTCTAGTTGAGATAGGACTCCCAGTCCTGTGGGGGGGAGCAAGCACAACTGTCCTTTCTATTCCTGAAATTATATAGTCATCACTAGGAAGAGGCAATAAAACAACTGCATGGTGTACAAAGGACTCATCCGGCTTTCTGGCAAGGTTGCCAACATAGTAGTTTTGCCCTGAAGGGGATGGAAATACTTGACATCAACAACTTGATCTACTGGGATTGTGACAGCAGGTCTATATATTCGTGTAGTGTCAAAGAAGATGTGGAAAGTAACATGGGACAAATGTTTTGACCTTGTGCTATGCTGTAGTGATGAGCTACTACAAGTGTTATTTTCCCTGCTAAAACTTGCTAGAAGCAATACCTTCTGCCATCTTTAGACACTCTCTCATATGGCTGGCCCCTATATATATATATATATATATATATATATATATATTTTTTTACACACACAATTTCTGTTATATGTTAGTAGAGAAAACTGCTGCCATCTTTAGACACTCTCTCATATGGCTGGGGCCTATATATATATATATATATATATATATATATATATTTTTTTACACACACAATTTCTGTTATATGTTAGTAGAGAAAACTGCTGGTTTTATCTGGTTGGTTCCATAAATTCTGCCTATTCTCTATACAACAATACAGGTTACATAACTCCTGGCAACACCTCAGCAAACCCAAAATATTCATTTCATTCTAGATAAGAGATTTTAAAACTTCTGTGTATAAAACTTTAAATGCTTCTGTGTATTTTCACCCATAAAAAAATACCTATCATTTGGCAAGGTACAGTTAACTGCTACAAAAGAATGACTCCAACATTTGCTTTAAAAAATTCTTCATAACTATATGCACTGCAACTTTATTTGGTGGTTACCAGGCTACAAAAATACTGTATACACTTTAACAGCCCTCCCCAGCTTTTTCCATAGTCCAGCTTGTTTTTATTCTCCCCACTTCACAGCAAGGAAGTCAAAATCCTATACATCTATCATCATTACAATTTCTATTTCAACAGATCAAATACTCCAGATAAAAGGGTTACATTATACCTAGGAGATATTAAGAAAAAAAAAGGAAGGCAAGGTATGAGGCTACAGCAGGGGTGGGCAAACTTTTTGGCCTGATGGCCACATCAGGTTTCGTAAAATGTATGGAGGGCTGGTTAGGGGACAGGATCGTGGCCCCCACCTCCTATCTGCCCTCCCCCGGGACTCCTGCCCCATCCAACCCCCTCTGTCCGCTGACTGCCCCTGGAACCCCTGCCCCATCTACAACCCCCCCGCTCCCTGTCCCCTGACTGCCCCCGGAACCCCTGCCATCCCATCCAACTCCCTCTGCTTCCTGTCTGCCCCCCCGGTTCCCCTGTCCTTATTCAAACCCCTGATCCCTCCAACTCCTATCCATACCCCCGCCCCTTGACCACCACCCCAAACTCCCCTGCCCACTATCCAACCCCCCCAGCTCCCTACCCCCTTACCATGCTGCCTGGAGCACCGATGGCTGGCAGCGCTATTGCCGCGCTGCCTAGCTGGAGCAGGGCCACGCTGCCGCCTCTGCCACCATACATCACAGAGCACTGGATCAGGTGCCGACTCTGCAGCTGTGCTGCCCCAGGAATTCACAGCCCCGCCGCCCAGAGCATTGACCCAGCACGAGCGAGCTAACTGCGGCTGCGGGAGAGGGGAGACAGCAAGGGCCAAGAGCTCAGGGGCCAAGAGCTCAGGGGCCAGATGTGGCCTGTGGACCATAGTTTTTCCACCTCTGGGCTACAGACTTTCAGTCAGCTGTAGTAAAAATATTCAGACATGAATGTCTCATTTTAAAATTATACCTTAATGCTCTTGTTAATGTTTAGAAGGGACTATTCAACATGAACTGATTATTGGCTTTTATGAACCTCAATAATAGTAATGCCTAAAAGGCTTTTAATTAGGATATAAGAAAAAGGAAAAGAAAAAGAAAGATCTATTCTTACTATTAACCATGTCTGCAGATTGACGGATACATTTTATTTAGATTTTGCTTCTCTCCATCTGGGGTCTCATGCTGATGGTCTTTTGAGGAGGTTAAGCATCCCAAAGCACTACCTCTTTCAGTATTTTGTTGAATTTGAATTAAGATTCCCTGCGGTAAATTGCAAAAATTGCTCAAAATTGACTCTAGGCATCCTAAGAACCCTAAAGCTTCTCAGGGATTTGTTGAGAACTAAAAACTGAATATCTCCTAAAGGAAAACTACATGTCAAATTTATATTATAATGTGTTATTATGCTTTTTGTTCTAATTGGGTTTGAAGTAAAAAATGTTGTTGTTTTGCACATATTCCTGAAGTATTATTTTGTTACTATTAGTACCAGACACAAAACAAATAATCAGAACGAATATTATTAGAACAGGAGTAATTCTGGCAAATTTTTCCATCTATCATCCATATTATTTAATTATTCAGATTTAAATCACATCTGTGAACGAGAGGATTTCATTCTAGTGCTAAAACAGTGGAACAAGTTAAATTTAATACAAGTAAATTAGTCCAACTGAATGTTACTATAGAGCTATATCTCATTTTCAAAGTTTCATCTTAACCTTAAGAATTAGTTCAAGGGTTAAAACAGCCCTTATCTGTAGGTAAGAAATATGAATATGAATACTGCATCTGTTGAGAAAGGATGCAATGTCATCTTACGGCATCATTAGCATATTTCTGCCATTACTGTTCATCTCACTAATACTGAAAAACCTCTCATTTAATGTAACTCAGAACAGTGAAAATTGCTAATGGAACCAGGTTACAGGTGATATTACAAGCTTAAAAATGCATTGCCCTTTCTTTAATCACAGAAATTTCTTCACACCTGCTATGTTTACAAGTGGAACAAAAAAAATCTTCTTTTATATTAAATATACTTATAGAATTCATGATTTCTTCCATACTGCTTACCCTTACTGAAATTCGTACATAAAACCCAGGAAAATTCATTCAGAAGTAATATCTTTAATGCAATGCCATTTTGCTGCATTACATAGTGTAAAGAGAATTACAATATAAATTACAAACACAAACTTATTACAAAATCTGTTTTACGATAATCCAAATTCTTATCTTTGGCATGTCACCATAGAATCATAGAAATGTAGGGCTAGAAGGGACCTTGAAAAGTCATCAAGTCCAGTCCCCTGAGCTTTCCAAACAGAAAACTAAGCTAGTAAGTGTTTTATACCTCTGATTTCTTTTCCTTTCAGATTACATCTAGTTAATTACTGCTAAACGTATATTCCTTTCCCCCCCATATATTTTCATAAAACCATGCAGTTAATAGTGCCTTCACCAAGAAGGATTTCCTCCGTCTGTTAAAGTTACACCAGCAACATTATCTACATCAGGGGTCAGCAACCTTTAGCACCCTGGCGGGCCAGGCTGGTTTGTTTACCTGCCACATTTGCAGGTTTGGCCAGTCGCAGCTCCCACTTGCTGCGGTTCACTGTCCCATGCCAATGGGGGTGGCAGGAGCAGCGGCCAGTAGGGCCCTCAGCCCGCGCCACTTCCCGCAGCTGCTCCAGGCCAATGGGAGCAAACCGCGGCTACTGGGAGCCACGATGGGCCAAATCTGTGGATGTGGCAGGTAAACAAACCAATCCACCCCACGAGGGGCTTACCCTGCACAAGCGGCGGAACAAGTGTGGGAACCACTGCCCTAGGCCAGAGACTATCTGTGTGCTTAAATGCCTTGCCAGACCTGGATTTGAAATACTACATATTAAAACTGATATATACACACACACAACAAAAGTGCAGAAAACCCCTGCTGTAAAAACTCTAACACTGAAGCAGTTTAGATTTTTGAAACACAGACATTTACATTACCAAATAGATTAAAATTCTATTTGCTCAATGCCTACATGAGTTTTGTACTACAGGAAACAGATGGCATTTGACATTCCTCCCCTCTCTCCCTCCCCCTACCTCCGCTGCTGCACTGTCCTTTCCCCAGCCTCCTGAAAGAGGAAAACTACTTGTAGCAGATTGCGGACTCAACAGCGTGGTGCCTCCTGCTGGTCAGTCCAGGAATTAGCTTATTCAGTTCAGAAGCGCCCTTCTTTGGCCAGTTTCTCCCTGCCCTTACGTGGCCCTCTGCAGTCCCTTTATCTTCACCACATGTAGGACCCACGTGCCTCCCGGACCAAGGTGCCTCTTATCCTTGGGGTGCTGCCCCTCACCCAGGGAACCCCACTCCCCTGAGCCCACTTCGCCTCAGTGACCCACTGCCGGTACTCATCTAGCCTCTTTACTCAGGGGCAAACTGCAGCCTGCAATGGCCTCTCATCATTGGCTAGGGGGTTGGACCGGCTTCCTTTTTCCTGCAGCCCCAGTACCTCCTTACGCCTTCCTGCAAGGCCTCAGCCTGGAAGGTCACCAGGCCTGAGCTCCCCAGCTCAGCCTGTCCCTTCCCCAGCAGTGCTCTGCTGAAGGTACCCTGTGCTCCCAGGCAGCCAGGTCCTTCCCACCTGAAGGCTGAGTGAGACTGCCTGGACAGGCTGCTACCTGCCTTCGCCTGATTAGCTCCTCGGGGCAGCCCTTTCTCAGAGCTGGTTTTAACCCCTTTTTCCCCAGATCAAGGTGCTCACCCCGCTACACTACTATAAATACGTTCAGATGCAAAGAACTATACCAGCGATTGGCAACCTTTGGCATGTGGCCCATCAGGAAAAGCCCCGGGTGGGCCGGGCCAGTTTGTTTACCTGCAGCATCTGCAGGTTCAGCTGACTGCAGCTCCCACTGGCTGCAGTTCACTATGCCAGGCCAATGAGGGCTGTGGGAAGGAAGGCCAGCACATCCCTCGGCCCGCACCACTTCCCGCAGACCCCATTGGCCGGAAACAGTGAACCATGGCCAGTGGGAGCTGCAATCGGCCGAACCTGCGGATGCTGCAAGTACACAAACCAGCCCGGCCTGCCAGAGGCTTTCCCTGACTGGCTTCATGCTAAAGGTTGCCAATCCCTGCACTATACCAGACATTCATTTGTGTACTGTCGTTTAATAGGCAAACATATAATCAATCTAGATAGTATACTCCAAATGTGTTGGTTTCTATTTCACATAAAACAATAAGGCCACACAATAAGAACATTAAAAAAAAAAAAAAAAAAGCCACATCAGATCAGACCACTGGTTCATCTAATCCAGTATTTTGTGGCTGACAGTTGCCAGCACCAGATGCTTCAGATAACAGTTCAAGAACCTGAATAATGGACAATTATGAAAAAGCCTATTCACAGGAATGGTTTCTTCCTAACTCATCACATAGTAGTTGGCTTATGTCCTGAAGCTTGAGGGAATCTATCACTTAGGCTAAAATATTTTAGCCTATTTAGTGTAATTCTGGATGTTCTCATTCATAAACATCAATATATTTAATGTGTGCACAGACCAGTGTGTTATACAGGGCAGGTGTAAGGATGTTTCGCGCCCTAGGCAAAACTTCCATCTTGTGTGCCTCCCCCCAGCCCTGTGCAGCTCTCTGGCCCCCCTCCGCCCTTAGGCACCCTCCCCACGGCAGCTCTCCACCTCCTGGCCCTGAGGCGCCCCCACCACAACAGCTCCCCCCACTCTACCCTGTGGTGCCTCCACCGCCCCCCCCCCGCAGCAGCTCCCCCCGGCCCGGGGAGCCATGCGGCTGCTCCCCACCCCAGCTCACCTCTGCTCTACCTCCTCCTTGAGCATGCCATCGCTACTCCACTGCTCCCACCTCCCAGGCTTGCGGCGCCAATCAGCTGTTTGGCGCCACAAGCCTGGGAGGGAGAGAAGCAGAGCGGGGCAGCATGCTCAGGGGAGGACGCAAAGCACAGGTGAGCTGGGGCGGGGAGCAGCTCCCCAGCGTGCCGGGGCGGGGAGCAGCTCCCCAGCGTGCCATGCCCCCCTTACTTGATGCAGGTCGCCCTCACCATGCCCCTCTGCCCCAGCTCCCTCCGCCTACATGCCGACGACGACCACGGCGGTCGAAGATCTGTCCGTCGCGGTCACCAAAGGACCCAAAATGCCGCCCCCAAATGCTAGCACCCTAGGCAACCGCCTAGGTCGCCTAATGGGTCGCACAGGCCCTGGTGTTATAAATGAGTTCCAATACTCAAAGTAATTACGGTACTGTATATTGCATACCACTACTGTAATGTCACAAAAATACAAATATATACAGTGTGAAAGTAAGCCAACATACTTCATACCTGAAGCAATAAAACTGCCATATAATTACCAGGACTGAACAGTGAAATACAATTACAATGAATTTCACCCCTTCCTGCCCCACCACCCCTATCCATGTCAGTTTGTGATATCCAGGGCCAGACCTATTCTGCTTGGAAAATGCAAAAGGATTAACAAATAAATATATTAGTGACAGGAACCAGGGTTTTATGCTGTTGAAAAAAATGTAGTTAACATTTGAACTTTGTCCAGTTTGGCACTTGATACAAAAAGCTTGTTCATTTCATGTTAATGACCAGGAAACTTAGCTGTTTCCTTGCCAGTTTCCAAAGCACTGAAAATAATGCATTATTATTTATGTCGTCACATGTCATTAAAGTACAAAAGGACCTTTTGCCATCTAAAAAATGAAATACAATAAAGAGAAGGAAGTTTACATGTTTCTTACTGCAAGTTAGGAACAAGACATTGTTCTTTATGGTGATTCATAGCCAGGAATTCATATCCAAATTCCTGTTAAGTCATACATTTGTCTCATCTCCTCTCTCAAGGCTCAATGCAGACAAGCATTCTGACTCAGGGAGGGAACCTCTTACAAGCAGCCACATAAAATGAACCATTAATACTGGCGAGGATCATACCAAATCAGGAAAAAGGCTGATGGGATATGTTTGATCTGTTACTTACAGTAGTTGCTCTCAGACTTAAGTCCACAATTTTAACTATGGAGCACATAGAATCATTGAGGGAAAAAAAAAAAAAGGTTAGAAGGGTTAAACAGAGCTCAGTGCAGATTAATACTCTCCCAAAATTTTGCAAGTAAATCTGTATGACGTAGATTTATCTGTATTATCAACGAGGCTGCTCACATGCTTAAAGTTAGCACATGTCAATATCTGCAGGATGAGGGACACGAGGCCCAGCTCTCCAGCGTATTCAGCATAGATCAAAGAGTTTTCAGAGGGTGATGTGAACATGATAAGTGTCAATGGATTTACAGCTGAAAGGAGAGAGCTACTCAGTTATACCTTGCATGGTGACAAGTTTCAGAGTGGTAGCCGTGTTAATCTGTCTCAGCAAAAAAAATGAGGAGTATTTGTGGCACCTTAGACACTAACACATTTATTTGGGCATAAGCTTTCGTGGGCTAAAATCCACTTCATTGGATACATGCAGTGGAAAATACAGAATGAAGATATATATACACACAGAGAACATGAAAAAATGAGTGTTGCCATACCAACTATAACGAGACTAATCAATTAAGTGGGCTATTATTAGCAGGAGAAAAAAAAACTTTTGCAGTGTTAATCAGGATGGCCCATTTCCAACAGTTGACAAGAAGGTGTGATTAACAGTAGGCGAAAAATTAACATGGGGAAATAGTTTTTATTTTGTGTAATGACCCATACACTCCCAGTCTTTATTCAAGTCTAATTTAAGTGTCCAGTTTGCAAATTAAGTCCAGTTCTGCAGTTTCTCGTTGGAGTCTGTTTTCAATATTTTTTTGTTGGAGAATTACGACTTTTGCTTCTGTAATTGAGTGACCAGGGAGGCTGAAGTATTCTCCAAGTGGTTTTTGAATGTTATAATTCTTGACTTTAATTGACACCTTAATTGATTAGTCTCGTTACAGTTTGTATGGCAACACCCATTTGCTCATGTTCTCTGTATGCGTGTATATATATATCTTCCTACTGTATTTTCCACTGCATGCATCTGATGAAGTGGGTTTTAGCCCACGAAATCTTATGACCAAATAAATTTGTTAGTGTCTAAGGTGCCACTAGTACTCCTGTTCTTTTTTCAGTTATGCCTGCTGTTGCTTTTCAAAGTCAATTTCGGAGAAAGGAAATCAAGAAGAAACAGAGCAATGCTTCCCTTCCCACATATACAACTATATTCCCCACCTTGGTGAGAGGTATCAAATATAAAGTCAATTATTTTTATCTAAACTCAAAATTTGTTCTAATTATACATTTCATTGAACTCAAAAGGACAGGAGGAGTCAGCTATCAGATCCTGGTGTTCATAGATGGTTTTGGTGTGATTGCAGCAACTAGATTTGTTCTCCATTCAGGCAGTAAAGTTTGGAGGACTGGTGCTAAAACCAAATACTTGGACCTAAGCTCAGTGTAAGGGAAACAAAGCTCCCCTTGCAATAAAATAAAAATAAAACCATCACAACCTGCCTTTCACTGACATCATAGCAAATCTAAATGCTGATTTACAGCATAGACACAAGACAGGTGAGGTACTATCTTTTATTAGACAACTTCTGTTGATGAACAAGACAAACTTTCAGGCTTCACAGAGCAAACCAGTCATTCATAATTGTTAAGGGAGGGTAGGAATATGCACACAGCTCCGTGGGCTGAGCTCTGTAACGCTAACTGAACAATCAAATAAAGCAAGGGTTCTCAAACTGGGGGTCAGGATCCCCCAGGGAGTTGCAAGGTATTAAATGGGGGGTCACAAGCTATCAGCCTTCACCCCAAACCCCGCTTTGCCTCTAGTATTTATAATGGTGTTAAATATATTCAAAAGTGTTTTTAATTTACTGTTTGCACTCAGAGGCTTGCTATAAAAGTTTGAGAACCACTGAAATAAAGGTTGCAAACTTAGCCATTACTTGGACACATGATGGTGCTGACACATACTGTAAACTCTGGGAGAGCCTTTACTTGCCTGTGCACACCCAGACCAGGGCTTAGTTCATCCTGCAACCCTTTCCTAGCTACCCAAGTGTATTATAGACAGTACTCACAGTTGCGACGTCCCACTGCAAGGCAGACAGATCACACTCTGGTACTAGGTAAGTCTGGTTGCTCCCCTTGACTTCTAGTGCAAAGGAGACCAAACAGGGAAAGCTAGCAGTCAGGTATCTCCTCCTCAGTAGTGTAGTTTGGGGGTACCTTCTCTCCTCTCCTTCAGCCAGATTTAGGTAGGCTGGCTCTGTTGACTACCTGCAGGCTTCAACTTATAGCTGGCAACTACTTGAATGTCAGGCTAGCTTCCCTTTCAGTCAGATGCCTATGATAGCTGAGATGAATGAGGAGAGACAGCTGAGAGGGGACACTCCCTATGAAGTCAGAAGCTTCAGATTAACTGAGCTCTGCTTGCTGAGAAATAAAATTGAGGTTTTTACTTATCCTATCCTATAGAGAACAACTTGGGGGAGGGGTCTTCTTCAGCTGCTGAAGGCAACTCTACTACACCCTCACACGAACTGTGAAGGTTTGCCGTTTGGGACTATGTCTGGAATCAGGATGGTCCCAGCCATGTGGAGGCTATTCTGAGTGTGGGATTGGCTGTCTAGACATGCCAATCAAGCTCCTACCCCAGTAATTCCTCCCTCTTCTCCACCTCACCTCCAGCTGACTGTCTGGTCTCAAGCATAAGAGTTAGGCAAGCAGTTTCAATTTCTTTTCCCCCCTCCACTGTCCATCCAACACAGGCGCTGCTTCTCACAAGTCCCCAACTAAAAATTGGGCTCAGTAGTGCCTAGATGACTCTGTCAGGAATCAGGCCCCCATTGATCTAGAGTTGCACACTAATCAAAGAGAAGACGGCAAGAAGACAGGAGGCCAAAATGGAAGCTTTATCTCTACAAAGTCATGAATAATACACACTTTCCCTCCTTGATGAGCCCCTGATAGCACAACAAATCTTCATTTTTATTTCCTTGAATGGAAAACACGTGTCTTTCACTGGGGAATTATTACATGGAGAGAAGTCAGAGGTCAAATGAAAGATCCTGATTTTTGTCTGCAGGACAGTGATTCTGCATAGTACAACAAACAAAGACCTATACAAAATTCTGAACCGTACAATATTGCTACTTTTTTTTCATTTACCTCTGTGATTGGAAGGTGAGACAATACAGTAATCTATATGTCAACAAACTTATGACTGGGTGAGGGTTGATGACCCTCCCCCCCCCACCATATTTCCAGCCCTATATTCAACTTCTTCCAAAAATAGCAGTTCCCACTGAAATCTCTCAAAACAAAATCATTCAGTGCTTCTTGGCTCATCACTTTGCAGCCTCAGTTCTGTATATTTCAATATTGCAGCCTATCTTCAAAAGGATTCTGTGTGTGAGAGGTGACTGCAGAATCTGACCATAGGAAGCAAAAATATTTCCTTCCATCATTGAACAAAAATCATTAAATGCAGCTAGACAGACTTAAATAGCTTGTAGGAAGCCTGCTTATCCTCAGGAATTTTACTTCAGTCTCTGCTTCATTTTTATTAGCGCAGTGTAATTTGGTACAATGAAATTCTGTTTCTTGTGAAACTGAACTCTTGGCCCTTACATAGCCGCTGATATATACATTTAAGGTTTTGGGTTTTTTTCAAGTTACACCATGTTAAAGGGGGAAATAAAGTTCTCATACTAGAATTTAACTATATGAGTGACTTGATCAATCACTTCAAACCCCCTACACATGGATTGTTGTTTTTTTAATAAAGTCTTTCCATATCAGCCTCAATTCATGATTAATCCAGAGACTAATTTTTGTCATCTCTCACTATGTTCAGGTAACTAGGAGAACTTCTCTTTGTGAATGCTAGCTACCAAAAAGCAAAGGTCAGACCAAGTGATTAAAATGCCAACTAGCAGAGACCATCTAATGTGGTTACAAGGTGGCCCCAGTAGTCTCCATGTGCACCTCATTAGATCTAATTGCATTGACATGAACTGTAATTCACTGTTAATCTAAAACAGCTGAGTGGATGGAGTTCTTTCACACGAAGTGCAGTCAGGTAAGTAATTTCAAGCATGAGTCCCAGCAAACTACAGAAGGGATAGAGTCACATATTACTGACAAAATGGAAAAGACAACCATCAGTATATCAACGGGCTGGTGATACAAAGGTTTGATTCATAACTATATTATTCACTTCTCTAGTAAAAGGATCACAAGTTTACTGCCATTTCTTCTGGAAGTATGTTCATTACATACCTGAGTGGGCACCTCGTGCCATCCTTAGGTTTTATAGACTACAATTCAGCTCATTTCTCACTTACAGCTGCATTCTTCCCTCCAACTTTTCATACCTATGAAACACACCCTTCTGCCTCAGAGCTCCCTCCCCCTACTCCACCTTCATACCACAGTAATTCCACTATTACCTGTCTGAAGAATCTATGTTTCTGATTATGCTGCTTCACAGAGTGGGAAGCCATAAAATGAAGTCAAAGTGAAACTTTCTAAGAAGAGAATGGAAAGGGGGGGGACAGTTAAGGAATTCAGTCTCTGCAATTGCTAGATTTAAATAGAACAGGGAATTGTGGCTGGAGAACTGGGTAGGCTTGTTGTTTGGGATGCCTTGAAAAGCAGACATCTCTTTAGAGGTAGACCTAAGTCCTCTAAAATTGACATGCTTCATTGGATTTTTTTTAAAATTGGTATGCATCAGGATGGCATGGGATAAGGCTACTGATCAACCTTTGGAGCAATTTGACCCAGGAGTTCCAGATATATAAGCCCTGAAAAAATAGCCATTTAAAAAAAAAGTTTCTAAGGGTTGTTGGGTTTTTTTGCTCAGAGCTTGAGATCAAATTGTTGATGTGATGAGGGTGAAAATAGTCTCAATCTGTCAAGTTTTATTGAAGATAGTGCATTATGTAAGTGGGGGAATGGTCTTGCTATTGTGGGGAACCTTCCTGGCTTATACACTACCCTAGTGGAATTGGCTAATGAAGAGATCTGAGTCCTCGCTCCCACTCCCTTTACCCAGAGGCCTCCCTGCCCTTGAGGATTGCACTCTCCTGTGTGGCACTGTCCTCATATCCCCGACAAGGCTGGGCCTAGGATTCCTGGGGGGTTTGACCCCCAATCTCATCATGTCCTTTAGGACAGGGGCTAAGGTGACTCCATTCTGGGGTACTCTCTCTGCTCTGGACACGTCCCTGGCCCACTGATCAATACAAATACAATTTATTAAACAGCAAATCAATTTTAAAAAGAAGGGAAAAAAGGGAAAGGTTAAAGGAAAACATGTAAACCTGCTCTGTGGCACAGACACACCACAAACAGCCATCTCTGGAATATAAGGGAAGTTCACAATCTCTTCCTTGCACATCCCACGCCTCCTTCTCAGGCCCTGGCTGTGCTGAAGGGATGCTGTGGGTCAGACACTTGCTCTGGAGGTGGCCACACGCTTTCAGGCTTTAGGGGCAGGACCCTTCTTCACAGCATCACCCCCTCTCGCTCTCTCCAGCTGCTCACCACACCCAGGGCCAGTGTAAGGATATTTTGACCCTCGGCAAAACTTCCACCTTGCGCCCCCACCCTGATCCCTCCCCAGTGTATCACTTATTATGAGCTTTCAAAAATGAATACTGCATAATGTGGCATTGTTCATTACAATTAATACACATCCAGCTTGACAATTTATGCATTTAATTATTTAGACTACATATTTAATGAAAATAAATGAATAACCTGACAGGGTGTGGGGCTGGCTGGCTTCAGGCAGGGGGATGTGGCAGCAGTTGGCTGGAGATGGGCGAGTGCGGGGCTGACTGGCTTCGGACAGGGAGGTGCAGCAGGGGTTGGCTGGAGACAGGGAAATGCGGGGCTGGCTGCTGGCAAGGCAGGCGGTGCAGCAGGGGCTGGCTTCAGGCAGAGGGTGCTGCAGGGGTTGGCTAGAGACGGTGCAGGGCTGGCTGTGGGCAGGGGGTGCAGCGGGGCGGTGGGGGGGCGGGGCTGCACCAGGCACTGGCTGCAGGTAGGGGGTGTGGGGCTGGCTGCGAGCAGGGCAGGGGGTGCAGCAGGAGCTGGCTGCAAGCAGGGAAGCCATCCCTAGATATTCTGGGGCCCTATGCAGCCCCCCTGTGAGGGGGTGTGCCCCAGGCCTCCTCGGGGGGGGGGCAGGAGTGCCCCAGGATTCTATAGGGGGGGCAGACTTGGCATGGGGGCTGGGGGGGAACCACCTCTCGCACAGCGGCAGAAAGAGGGTTACATGTTTACCCGGTGCCGAGTGAGCATCCCAGACATTTTGGGCACCGCTTTTTGGCACCCTCAAATCTTGGCACCCTAGGTGGCCGCCTAGTTTGCCTAGTGGTTGCACTGGGCCTGACCACACCCAGTTGCAGCCTGCTCCAGCCCCAGCTCTACTCTGCTTCAGCACCGCTGCTGCTCTGCCACCAGCCCCCTTGGCTGCTTTTTCTGGCCCATCTGTTTCTGGTTGCTGCAACTCTCCTCTCAGCTCAGGTCTGCCCCTGGGGCTGTTTCTCTCTGGCTGGCACAGCTCAGCTCTAGCCTTTGCTCTCTCCTAGCTCAGACCCACTCTGTCTGACTCAGACAATTCCAGCTCACATAGAAGATGAGAAAATCCTGCCCCCCCCCCATGACTCCCTCATTGGCCACCCTGTCCTGTCAATCAGGCTGACTTAGAACATTGGCCTCTCCACATTGACCCCAGGGACTGTCAGTCACAGGATCCTGATTGCCCATCGAGCCTTCCCCTTTCTTTTGGTACTGGGAGATGCCAACCAAAAACCCCACTAAGTTTCAGTAAATGGTCAATAGTCCCCTTACACAAAGCACCAACTAAATTTTTGGAGGATCCAAACTGAGAACAGTATTTAAGAAAATATACATTTTGTACTGCTCACGTGCCATTGCTACCATTATATATGATTTAAACTCCACTCTTAAAAATGCTTTAAAATCCAAATAGTTATTCAAATTGCTTTGAAACTTACTGTTCCTCATGAGGGTGTGCAGTTGTGTTAGTGATCCAAATTTGGGGTCTCTTGACCAAGGGATTCCTGAGTTATAGGACCTCCAAAAACCGGTTTCCTCCTACAGTCTTGTACTGTGTTAAACAGAGATGCTAATGACTGGTTCCGTCACAGATCTCTTGATGGCTGCAAACCCACCCTTCAATTAACATATCTAAAGACAAGTTAAACACAATCCCGCTATCTGAGACAAAAAGAGTTTTGTTTGGCCATGGCTACGCTGGAGAGTTGCAGTGCTGGTGGTGGGTTTACAGCGCTGCAACTTAGTAACAGTCTACACCTACAAGGCACATCCAGCGCTGCAACTCCCTGGTTGCAGCGCTGGCTGTACACCTGGTCTGCTTGGGGTATAACGATTGCAGCGCTGCTGATGCAGCGCAGTTCATCAAGTGTGGCCACCAAAAGCACTGTAATTGGCCTCCAGGGTATTAGGAGGTATCCCAGAATGCCTGTTCACAACAAAGTGGAAGAGTGGCTGAACTCCGGGCACCCCGGAGCTGCTTATCTAAAAAACAAACACAGCTCCTGTTTGCTCGAGGGAGCGAGCGAACAGAGGCAGGCAGGGGAATTGCTTTGGAATGTTCACAGCTGTTTGCTTGAGGAGAGAAGCCACACGGGGGAGTCCGTGTTGAGCAGCTGCTGATGTGGTCTGAAGGCTATTTAGGAGTGCATAATTTGCATTTAGTGAATAAGAGAGGGGTGGGGGAAGGGGTTGAAACTTTTAAAATGATTGAAGGTAGGTGCTGTGTATCTTCCAGTCCTTAGAACTTGCAAGGCAGGGAGCTGACAACAGTGTCAGCTCCAAAAATCCACTCTCCCCCTCCCCCGTGTTTTACTCAATGATTTTCTATTACTTTTACATATATATACACACACATATACATAGAATCAAAAGCAAGAGAATTGAGGACATAGTAATAACAATGTTCACCAGAGGAACCTCACAACCACAAATAATTAACTTGGGTACAGTATACCTTTGTTTAGAATCTGTGGCTTCTAGTAAATTTAATTATTTCCCTGTGGTTTTAAAATGAGGGGGACTTCAAAATGAGGGCTCCTTCCATTAAATTTAATTACTTCCCCTCACATCTTACATGGTAAAGGGGTGGATATTAAATGAAGGCAGCTTCTAAATAAAGTAATACATCAACTACTGAAATACCATATCTAAGTTTGATAGCTCAAACTTAAGAGCTTACATATTTTTCTCCTCCAATTTTGGGCCAGCCCCTGTGCATGTGTGAAGTGAGGAGGTTACAAGGAATCTTGCCCCATCTGATAGCCTAGCACATCAGCCCACAAACCAGGCTCCCAAACAGTAACTCCCCAGACAGTAGGGCTCATTTCCACAAAGGAATTTAGGCACCACTGTGATTCACAAAACCTTCACTCAACTGGCCACTAACTTCACCAGGTACCTAAATTTCATCTGTAATAATCCCCGAGGGACCTAAATTTCTGCCACTGGGTACACACACTGATGCCTCAGACAGGCACCAGGAGACCTATCTTCTGCCTAAGCCCCACCACAATCTTCAGACCAGTTAAAGATAGGCAGGGCAACACCTATCTTACCTGCAAGGCCCAATCCCACTGGACTATGAGATATTTTGATGTGGAGCTCTCTCAGTCTCCTCTGATGAAGCTGTTCCACGTTGTCTATATCAATGGTTTTCAAACTTCTTTTTCCACAGACCACTTGAAAATTGCTGAGGGTCTCAATGGACTACTTAATGACCTTTCCAAATGTTGTTTGTACTGTTAGCTAACTGATATAAATCGCTTTGGATAAAAGAGGGTTTCCTGAAGTCACTTCATTGATAGTTACGGGAAAACATTCATCATACAGTCCTACCAAACCATTGATCAGAATGGTCTGTTGGAGGAACAATATTCTTCCTTGAAGCCCTTCTTAAATGCTTGGTTTCATTTTTCCTCAAGCACAGACTACCTGAACTGATCCCTTGCCCTGAATGAAAGGGTCCATTATCCCTTCAGTTAATGTTTATGGAAGCTACAGTATGTGCTTGTACTGAAGGGAAAACTGACTCATAAGAGTGGCAGTAATGAAACAGTGGGGAAAGTTTAGGTAGTTATTGATACTTTCTGAACCTAATACCAAAAAATTTCTATTGAAATGATTGTGAAGTGCATTATAATAGGAGCTTATGGGGAAGAGGGACTTGGTAACCTTTAGAAAAAGCTCCTAATTGCTATAATTGCCTTCACTTTTCTCTGTGTAAGCATGTCACTGCCACCCTAGCTGCATCATGCTATAGCCCCTTCATACATTTCCCTTGCTGTGGCCTTTTAGGTACAGTTGCTCTGCTTGTTAAGTGTCTCCAAAAATAGTAGTACTAAAATAGTTAAATATATAAAGAGATTCTTAAGTACTTGCTGGGAAGAACGTGCTCTGCATAAAGAACCATCATTACATTCTTTGTATTCATGAGTTTGCCTTGTCATTAAAGATAGGCAAAAATGCCCGTTTTTCTCCAAGAATATTTTACTAATAATGTTGAATACATACATACAGCATAAACATATGTTAATTCACAAGTAAAGATGCCAAGCAGGTCAAAGTAAATTGTTAAAATACTATGTGCCCTGAAGGGGTTAATGAAGGCTACCAATTAACCAGGGACCAATTAACCAGACAAGTCAGGGCTGAGAGGAATAAAGTGGCTTAAATAATTCCCTCACTGAACAAGGGTGTCCAGCTGTGAAGGAACAACTTGGGGTGCCTTTATAAATGCAGGAAGGTGACAACAGAGAGGGCAATGCAGGAAAGTAGTTTACAGCTGCTCCCTGGGAGAAGGGAGGCGTGTTTGGGAGCTATAGAGCCAAAGTAGTTTACAGTTACTTCCTCGGAGGAGGGGATTTTGGGGCTAGCAAACCCAAAGACAAAGAGGTACCAGATGGGTAGGAAAGACTCAGGAAAAAAGCAGTAAAGTCCTGACTAGAACATGCTTTCTCTGCTGATTAGAGGGTCCCTGAGCTGAAACCTGGAGTAGAAGATATGCCTGGATTTCTTTACCAGCCAATGAGGAAGTATCAGCTGGGAAGAGAATAGAAAGACTGCCTGGGACCATTTGTAAGAAGAGATTTTGATACCCCAGAAAGGGAGAATGTGTGATTTGGCTGGAGGACTGAGCACAAACACAGAGCATCTTGCCTTGCTGAAAGCCAATAACAGAAGGCAGGGTGTATGGTGAGAGGGGAAAGGAGGCTTCAGACCTGGAATCAGCTGATACTCAGGGTGACTAGGAGGAGGAATGTACCAATAATTGGGCAAGTATGCCTGATAGTTCTTGCTTTCTGTGTCAATCCTGAGTCCTACTGAAGTCAATGGAAACCTTTAGAGCAGGCCCTAAATCTTCATAATTCTACATGAAACTGACTTTGTCATAGCGTCACAGCCTCTAGTTGCCACTAGTGTGCCTCCTCCAAATGACATGCACTATGCAATCTACAGCAACAGTGTTCCTGCTTCACTTTAAGATTATATTCTTCCAGTTTCTACTACATCCATTTCTGAGGCCCTCTTCATGAGGATTAGTCACTTTGTAAGGAATTAACCTCTTCTATACTAGCAGATCACTCATTTCTGTGCATTATTCAACATTTCTGTTTATAAAAGCAGCTTTCAAGCTATTTGTAAGTCGATGCTACTCAACGCCTGACATTTTGAACCTGCCAGTTGACTCACACTTCTTGTTGAGATGGAAGTGGGGCTATTTGGATTGAAGTTCAGGGTCCTTTCTTTTCTAGATGCTTTACCAGCTGGCTATTTTTCCAGCTTCTGGGACCCAGCTTCTTTGGCTTGTGTGCTGCTGCCCCTGACTCAGTCTGTTTCAGGACCCTGTGACTGCTATCTAGATGCTGCTGCCTGGTCGCTGTCCATTCTTCTGTATCCTTTCTTCTTTCACTGCCTCTCTATCACCTCTCAGTTTTGAATTGCAGGGTTACATGGTTCAACTGGGCCTACAGATGTGCGTGAATTGCTATGATGCACGTTTTTGTGAGGATGTCTTGTTAAAATATGGGCAGTAAATCACTGTTATGGACCCTAAGAGTTTTCTGGGTGTAATTTTTTTAAAAACAGGGCGGTCTGCACAAGAATCATTTCTACTAAAAATCCCAGGAATGACTTTGGCCTCAGTTAACTGAGTTTAAAATTGTGTAGTCAAAGACCTGAAAGTCATTTTTGCCTAGCTGTATACTTTTCAAGGAAAACTTTTAGTCTTTGAGGTTTGCTTTTGATGCAAAGCAAATGTATGAAACCACAAAGAGGAGGCTTATATAGCTGGTTATTGAAATTCCCACTCCCACCACGCATACAATGATATTTGCCTAGAAATAGCAGTGGCAACCAGGTCTCCAGAAGTGAAAAGGAAGTTCAGAGTATAATCAGCCCGTACATAGATTTAGGGTTACAAAAATACCCAAAAGCTATATTGATGGGCATTCTAAAAATCCCATACAGTAGGCAGAAAATCTAGTTCACCCCGTGACGTACTTCAATTACAATGGAGTTCAGTACACGATCATTTTGTGTTTTATATACACCTGCATGTAATGATGTGATTTATAGAGTGGAAGGTTATACTAGGAGTTCCCTTACTTTTTTTTGGTAAAAGTTACATTAATATTAAAGAAAAAAAGAAGAAATACAATTAATCAAGTGATGTATTTTTTTCTGTAATGGCCAGCTGTTATACTTCCATTGATATTGTAAGAGCCTCTGCCTAAGGTGCATTTAAGAGTGCCAAACCTCACAGCAACTCAGCTCATCCTAAAAAGCTCCACGGCCTGGAGTGAAAGCTGCAATTTAAAAGTCTCCCAGAGACCCATTATTTGCAAATCATTGACACAACAAATGGTAACAACTCTGGTTATCCCTATCAATGCATACTTAGGGAGCTTTTCATCCACAGAGGCTTGTATGCTCAATCATTTCACCTACTAACAATCCTTATAAAATTTTGGATAAAGAGGAGTTCCTATGTATGTGCAGGGGCTCTTAAATTTTTTAAAAGCTTTTCCATATAATCCCAAGTTAATGTCAGTCCAACTTGTGCTAGAAACATTTTTATTATGGGAAACAAAGTTGGCATTTAACAAATCTAAGAATTTTAAAGCTCAGAAATCCAAGTTGCCCCACCACTCTTAAATCTTTGTATAACTTAAAAAATAGCATAACACATTTTTCTTTGAAAGAAAAGTGGGAGAGGGGAAAAAAACTTGAGAGATTTAGATGTTTTCTACCCAATTTCACCCCCAAGGAATCTTCCTAGTTGAGTTGTAAACCCTTAATATAAGAGATTAACAAGATAAACAGACATAAACTATACTACAATAGCACTTGTGGGCCCTGCTGCAGTATTATTCCACAGTTAAGGTTGCACAAATGGGCTTTCCAATCTCCTATGTAATTTAATAATTAAAAAAAATGCAAGCCATTAGGAATGGACAGACAGAACATCACCTGATTAGCTGGTCATTGCTGACATTCATTCTCAATGCTTGGGATGGGGAAGTGGCCAGTGGGAGCAGAAACATCCAATGATTCTCCTCACCTGGAGATGGAAAGCAACAGCTAGGAGTGCTGAAGGGGAGCTTCTGAGTTTTGGGAGAAAATCCATCATTACCGGGGGAAGACAGAGCAGAGAATAATGGAGGGGCAGCCAATGACAATGCAGGAATACAGCTACTGAAATAAGAAGGGAGTGGTGAACCATCCATATTTTGGATGGGGAGGCCAAGCATTAAGTGGGAGCATAGAATATGAGGAAAATGCAATGTTTCAGTTGGAATAATAATGGTATTTTGAACTTTACATCTTCAAAACATTTTGCAAATATTACATTAATTTACTCTAATAACACCCCTGTGATGTATTAGCCCCATTTTACAGATGGAAAGACAGTCAGATTTGCTGAAGGCCACACATGAATACACCACCGGACTTGGTATTGGAATTGATCAATCCCTGATTCGCAGTCCCACACTTTATCTAGCTAGACAATGCTTTGGAGCATCTTCAGACACCAACTTGCCAACCTCATGAGAAGCGCTTTAAACTAGGTTTGAAGGAGCAGGTGACAAAACCCCACTGGTAAATATATTTTTAAAAAGTGACCTTGACAGAGGTGTGGAAGCTGTGGATAGAAATGGAAAGCTAGGATAGGGTTACAGGAACAATACAGCATACATTGGAGAAATCTGCTCAACATCTGAGATGTTTATATTCCTGTAGGTGCACAACAGATTGAAAAAACAAACTTGGTTATCAGTGGTTTTCCATCAAACTGGGAGGATGTATCTAAGGACCCCACAGAAGTCTATCCTGGGTTTGGTACTCATCAATAGTTTCATTAATGACTTGGATAAAGGAGAACATGCTTACAAAATTTGTAGATTACACCAATCTGCAAACACTTTGGAGGGCAGGCTTAGAATTCAAAATGACCTTGACAGATCAGAGAATTGGTCTGGCAGGCGTCTGGACTTGATAACCTCTTGTGGTCCCTCTTCCAGCCCTACATTGCTATGGTTCTATGTTCTCTTTCTGAAAAGATGGTGGGTTTAAGCAATATTAGGAGGCCATCCAAAAAAAGGGAATGCAGTGGAATCCAAAAAGTGTTTTTCTTTCTAAGCAATAGCACATGGTATTACTATAGTGCAGTTGGCTTTCAAAACCACCATTTGTCTACTGTAGTCAAATAGCTGCATTATAAGCAGCCAGAAAAAAGGGGATATAACGAGTTTATTGTATACAGTTGCTCTTTATACTCAAGCTTTCTTTGTGTTTTTTTATTATTATTAAATGTGTGAATGCCTATTTTTTCTAGCTTTTCAAAAGCCTCATTTATAAGCCAGCTTTTAAACTTATGGATAGATTTAGCTCTAACAAAAAATAAATTGTTGGTATATTATTGGCTTTTAAATTTGCAGGTAGAATTTAGGAAGGAAACTTGAAAATGTAAGACGTTTTCCAGACTATAGACCTCTTCTCAATTTCACAGTAGAGAATGTCCCTCCTTATATAAATTGTATCATAACCTCTGACCCAGATGCATCTTTTTTCTTAATTTTAAAATCATTTTTTTCTTCTCTAAATCTGAAAAGTGAATTTAGTGTTTGAGGAAGGTACCTCATTGACAGAATAAATGTTCCTAGCCAGAGATCAGCTATGAAATGAGAATCAGAAGTGCAGACTTTCTTAACCCATCCCACAGTCCTTCCCAACTCCCTTCTACTAGGACCACTCAGAGTGAGTGTTCATTTTTCTGTCTTTTCTATCCTTGACCTCTTTGTCATGACTGCCAGCTGCAGACACCTATTCAGGGGGACTAGAAGACTGATATCACCACCGCATTTCACAAAACACTTATGAAATGGTAATGGCGTTCAGTCATTATCAACTTGGGCAGAATCTGAACCAGTGACCTAGAAGTGAAAAGACTTTGTATTTTATTACGAATCCCTTCAGTCATTCACCCACACCATTGTAGCCTTTTCATTTTCCTACTGTAACTACAAATGTTTTTTTCTATACCTATCAACACCTTTTTTGGTCTTGTCAATCACACCTTATCTTCTTGTAAATACTCTTTCTACTGGGTGTGTTGGAGAAACTGGTAAATAATAACACAGGAACTTGTTCAGGTTCAGTGGCCACCCAATACAGTAATTTCTGCATGAGGGAAACTGGCTCTCTTCCCTTATTCTTAGTAACATCCTTACCAAAAGTCCATTCTGGCTATTCCAAGCAAGTCTGAGAATGGAGTAAAAAACATGGAAATAAACCAAGTACATGACAAATGTACAAAGCAATAGAAACAGGAAACTCTTCCAGAACCAAAATAGTCTATCCACAGCCAAACAAACAGCTTCTCTCTCACAGACACACACACCAGCAGCATTCTAGGAGGTGCCGGTTCAGAAAAATGCAGGACTAATTCAAACTAAACCATGCAGCTTTCCATCTCTTTTCACTCTCTTGGAATTGTGCAAGAGAATAAGAGAAGGCTCATAAATATCTTTAAAAGCCCAGCATGATCCACTTTTGCTGCACAAAAACACATTTTGTCACCATAAAACACTTACCATGTTTTTCCCCTCAGGCTGAAATAAGAGTATTTACTTTTAAAATAAACAATGCAAAGACTCAGGAGATCTGGTGTCAATTCTTGGCTCTGCCACAGACCTCTTGTCTAATCTTAACCTTTCTGTGCTTGAGTTCTCCCATCTGTACAATGGGCATAATTTCCTACTTTGCAGGTGAGTTGTGAGGATGGATTTATTACTGTTTGAGTGATGTTCAGTTACCATAGTGCTCGAGGCCCCATAAGTATCTAGATCAATAGAATAAGATAGGCTCCTTTCTGTAATAGTTGGATGTATTGACCTTTAATATCTGGAATAGTTTATGCCATTTGGAGGTATTCAGATCCCCACTACCTTCTTATGGGAATAATATTCCAAAGGTGGTTAGCCATTATTCCCACTCATGGGTCATCCTAGCAACATACCGTTATTGTATCGTCTGCTGCTGTCATGGGTGCTCCTGGCTGGCCTCGCTGAGGTTGGCCGGGGGCCAGGGGTGGCTCTAGACATTTCGCTGCCCCAAGCACGGCGACATGCAACAGCTCTGGTGAACCTCCCGCAGGCGTGTCTGCGGAGGGTCCGCTGGTCCCGCAGCTTTGGTTGACCTCCTGCGGGCGTGCCTGCAGAGGGTCCGCTGGTCCCACAGCTCTACCGAAGCTGCGGGACCAACGGACCCTCCCCAGGCATGCTGCCGAAGGCTGCCTGCTTGCTGTCCTGCCGCTGACCGGCAGAGCGCCCCCCGTGGCATGCCACCCTAAGCACGTGCTTGGCGTGCTGGGGCCTGGAGCCGCCCCTGCCGGGGGTGCATGGACAAAAATAGGAATGACTCCCCAAGTCATTCTCTTCTTTATGTTTTGTCTAAAAATAGAGTCAGTCCTGCCTAGAATATGGAGCAAGTCTACTGGAGAACCAGAGAGCACAGCCACTCCGGGTCAGAGCCCTAGATATCCCGCAGAAATGATGAGCTGCATGCCATTATAGGGGGTTCCCCTGCAACAACCCCACCCGTTGCTTCCCTCCTCCCACACCCTTCCTGGGCTACCGTGGCAGTGTCCCCCCATTTGTGTGATGAAATAAAAAAGAATGCAGGAATAAGAAACACTGACTTTTTAGTGAGATAAAATGAGGGGGAGGCAGCCTCAAGCTGCTATGATATTCCAGGCAGGACATCTCCATTACTTATTAAAGGGTGCGGGGGCGGGGGAGAGGAGCACAGCCTCCAGCTGCTATGATGAGGACCATCTGCCAGGACTGAATCTCCAGGACACAAAGCTTAAAGGAATGACTGGGAGTCATTCCCATTTTTGCCCAGGCGCCCCTGGCCGACCTCACTGAGGCCAGCCAGGAGCACTCATGGGATGATGACGAGGACGGCTATCAGTCATATTGTACCGTATCATCTGCCACCGGGGAGGGGAGGGGAGAGGATGCTGCTGTTTAGCGCTGCAGCATCCCGTCTACCAGCAGCATCCAGTAGACATACGGTGACATTGAAAATAGGTGAGAAATGATTTTTCTCTCTTTTCTTTGAGGGGGGAGAAGGGGGTAAATGGATGACTTATTCCCTGAACCACTGACGACAATGTTTTTGACCCTTCAGGCATTGGGATCTCAGCCAAGAATGAAAATGCTTTTTGGAGACTGTAGGAACAGTGGGATAGCTCGAGTCCTCAGTCCCCCCTCTCCTCCTCCATGAACGTCCATTTGATTCTTTGGCTTTCCATTACGTTTGTCACACAGCACTGTGTTGAGTCCCTGCTGTGGCCTCTGTCTATCATAGCCTGGAGATTTTTTCAAATGCTTTGGCATTTTGTCTTTTGGAATGTAGTTCTGCTAGCATGGAATCGTCTCCCCATACAGCGATCAGATCCAGTACCTCCCATATGGTCCATGCTGGAGCTCTTTTTTGATTCTCGGACTTCATGGTTACCAGTGCTGATCAGCTGTCCATTCTGGGCCAACAGAAAATGAAATTCAAGAGTTCGCAGGGCTTTTCCTGTCTATCTGGCTAGTGCATCCGAGTTGAGATAGATACTGTGGAATACCATCCAGAGGCCAATACTGTTGAATTGTGGCCACACTAACCCTAATCCGACATGGCAATACCAATTTCAGCGCTACTCCCCTTGTCGGGGAGGAGTACAGAAATCGGTTTTAAGAGCCCTTTATATTAATATAAAGGGCTTCATTGTGTGAATGGGTGCAGGGTTAAATCAGTTTAATGCTGCTAAATTCGGTATAAACGCGTAGTGTAGACCAGGCCTAAGAGACAGATGACATCCTGACACTGAGGTCAGCATTAATGTGTCACAGATGAATATCTGTGCCAGCAATTAGAGAAGCACAAGCACTTAGACTTGCACTTGCAATTCCACTGCAGGCCAAAAATGCAAGCAACGCTGAGACAAAGACAAGGCATCTAGGTCTAAAATGTTCACAAATGGCCTCTCAATTTGTATTGACATTTTTACATGTGCAATTAGTACCTGAATATACTCACCGAATAGATGACAGTCTTTGGCGACTTTATTTCTAAACAGAGTAGCACTTTAATCTATTACTTTCATAATGTGCCATGACTTTGGAAATGAGCAGGCCTTTGTGGGATCTTGCTGAAACTGCACGATACAGGCACTTTGGATTTGCTTCTCTAAGGAGCGAATCACTGTAGCGACACTTAAACTGGGGGTCAGAGGAAGGGACTTGTAACTCCGGCCACAAAGTTTTGCTCTTCAGAAGAATTGTTTTAAAATGGGAGGCATAAGCAGGTGTACTATGATTTTATGGTTCCTGTGATGTACTGTCTTGCAAGAGCTTTGTGCTTGTCACACTGTTCTATTTTATAAACTGAGCCTTAGTCATATGTGTAATGCATCCTATACAATGGTGATGATAACACTATATTTTATTCAAATAAACTATTTTAAAGTGAAGACAATGTACCCATTTTGTCCTACTGACTGTCTTATAGGATGGACTGGTTGTATACTTCAACCAGGGAGAGAACAATCTATCTGCAAAACTGAGATGTTTTAAAGAATTACCCTTCTTTTATAAATAAGCAGATTTCAAGCAGATTAATTGTATAATTTATTTTCTATCTAACTGGACACAAATACCATATACATATCACATGAGAATGCTGTATCAGTAGCATGTTTTCTATCTTTAACTTATATGAGATCATATATAGACTCATAAAAACGAAATGTGGTATATAAACACAGCCAGATACTATATTATAACATTGTCACTAAACACTAGAAAACTCTGAAAGGCATGACCTCAAACATTAGAAAATATGTGTTGATCATTTTCTTTCCTCTAGTTCCAGTTATCTCATTAATATTTGTTTTCATGCTACAGAGAATATACTTTAGAACATCTGTTTGCTGATCTGGGTTTCACTGAATCACAATTGGCCACTAATAGCTGCAACAAAGAAAATGATGAGAAGATTGTTTCTAAAGCACAAATGTTTGCCGCTGTTGTTTTCCAGCAGCGAATATGCTTTTGGAAAAAAGAAATAAACATTAAGGAGGAAAGCACTGTGGTCTCCCTGCTGTCTGGATCACATTCTGTGAATGGGAGCATCGTTTTGTTACTGCATAGCTAAACAACTGCTTAAGTGATCGATACAGACCATTATCTTAAATCATGGCATGAATTCCCAATATCATACATAAAATCAATAAAACACACAAAGAATAGGACTGAAAATTTCCACTAAACATAGCCTGCTGCTTTCGAAAATAATATTTAGTAGGTTGGATTTTTTTTTGTTTTACTAATTATGAGCTCAGTGGCAGTTTATTCTGCAGTAAATCTGCTGGTGTGAGATTAAACCTGTTATTGAACAGAGTTTTGAATCTACTGCAAGGCACTCATCACTGCTGGAGAGTGAACATTGCTGTTATCTCATTTAAAAGTTGGCCAGCAAAGCAGCCCATTTGTTTAAAATGCAATTAAGCTGGTGTCTTGAAGAGAAATTAGCAAGGAGTGCTTCATTCTGAAGGCATAAGAGGTCTGTTCATAGACACATTAATCCTGTGATTTGGGACATCATTGCGATTTGGGACTGTGTTCCGAAAGGGTGTATGCTGCACACAAGCACAAAAGAGGAAAGCTATTCAGCGCAATGGATCAGCTCTGTTTCATGCATTCAGGATTATCTTCACTATTTCATACTCATTATGTGTGCTAATTATAGAAATAAAAAGTTTAATGAAGATCATTGCTACTGTCTTGAATAAAAACATCGTGCACATTGACCACTAATCCACAGACATTAATGGGTTGGAGAACAAGAATATGAACACATGGTTGTAATTTATGGGGAGGTTATTCCAATCAAATTAATTCAAAGTAAATATTCCAGAGCTAATTATATTATTTAGATTTCTAAAATAGGCTTATCAATACTCTTAGTACACGCAAAAATAATAATCAAATTGTAATGAGGTTGCTTTCTCTTTAAAATGGCATAAGCAGCTATCCACAGGCAAAAATCAGCTCAGGAAAACAGGAAGTAGGGGTTCTTTTCAATTGCACCCCTTCAGGCAGCAAAGTGGGTTATATATAGACTCGTAGATTCAAAATGGCCAGTCCCTTACACGTTTGCAAGGTAGAAAGAAGAGTGAAGGACAAACTTATCCCTGATGTAACCCTACTACAGTCAAGTGCCAAATTCAACCTTCACCAAAGTCAATGGAGTTACACCAGGGATGAACGTGGGCTCCGAGTCCCATGGTTGAGGTTCAGGTCTTGTGACTCCTCAACACTCTCCAAACATTTGTGATGCAGCAGAAAAAAAAATGCATTCTCCCTTACAGTTACAGCCAAGCAGGAGCAATCAGGGAACAGAAAGCCAACATCCCAAGTATGACGTAGGGAGAGAGAAAATACCAGTCATTTCTTTCTGCCCTGTACCGAGTGACCAAGTCCCACTTTTTGAAGAATGAGTAAACAAATACACATATTTTCAAATACCCATGTGCCATGGTGTGCACACATTTTTGCATGCAACCCATTGAGGTCTATGAAGCCAGCCAGGGTTTGTGCCCACACACTCTTGATATGTGTGCTTATATAGCATATAATATAGAATCCCATGGGACAAATTGGCAAATGATGCAGCATGCCATGTTTGCAACTCCCCAATCTTAGGGCTGGCCAGGGACATCTTTGGCACTCCTTGAAGTCAGAGCAGCTTCAGAAGTGCTCTAGTGTGTGGTTGCCCTTGACCCCAGGGGCCATTCCAACAGCTGGGACTCACCAGATCATTATAGCTCTTTAGCCAATCATTTTTTTCCAACCCTGTCCCTGAAAACAGAAATTGGGGATATTGAGGAGTGTTAATGTACAATCGACCGTGCCAGCTCTAGGTTACATAAGCATTTTCCTATGAAAGGAGATTCCTCATATGGCTGGGTATACATCTCCTTTGTGCTATGGAGTAGCGCAAGGCAGAGTTAACAGGAAGAAGGATCTGGCTTTTGCTGAGTGTTTATTCCTTAAATTGTTGTTGTTCCATAAAGTCCTAACAGAGTTTTGTCAACACTTTCACTGAGGCAGTATGCGTGGGAAGCAGGTAGAAGAGTACACTTCACATTTGCTGTTGCTCTATGGGCTGGTGATCATTTTTCAAAAGCCAGATTATAACAGGGCAGTAGTGAATTGATAATATCATTGGGTTTATTTTTGCAACAGAAAGTACAAAAATTGTGCAATTAAACTAAATTCATACAATTAACTCTTTATTTTTTCCTTCACAATTTTACGCTGGTTTTGGTCACAGAGCTTGAAACCACGTATTCTAACATCTAAAGTGTGTCAGGAACATACAACACCTGCAAACTTCATTGTGGACTGTTCTGCTCAGAAGATGGAGATTTTAAATACACTGCTACCTTGATATAACACCACCAGATATAACACAAATTTGGATATAACATGGTAAAGTAGTGCTCCGGGGGGGCTGCATACTTTGATGGATCAAAGCAAGTTCAATATAACACAGTTTCTCCTATAACACGGTAAGACTTTTTGGCTCCCAAGGACAGCATTATATCGAGGTAGAGGAGTACTATTAAAAAAATTAAAAACATTAGGATATTTAGACTTTTTAAAAAATAATTATTGTATTTAAAATAAAAATTAGTTCTTGCTACTATGAAAGATTTTAAAAACAATTTTATTTTAAAAATAATCTTAGCTCTCCTATGATTCTTTGGAACCTAAAACTTCAGGGCCAGATTAAACTAATAATTTTAATTTCAGCATTGCTGCCTTTGAACTAAATGAGGATGGTGCTGACAACAACTTCAACAGAGAAAGAATAAACATTTTTTAAAGAAACAGACTTTAATTCTCCTTGCTTCCTGTCTGTCAGTATAAACTAATGCCTAGTTTTCAAAACCCCAGGTTTGTCTGTACTGAGAGGAGCACCCATGGGTATACATCAAAGATTTCAAAAGTTAGGAGAGTCTGTGGAGAAGGCTGTGGCAGATCCTCCCTACGCAGCATCCATGGATGCAAGTCTCAGTGCAGAGAGACCAGAGATTTAAGGAAGAAACTAGTTTGAAATGGAATTGAAGCCTACTTTCTGAGGCAACCGTTTTTTCAGCCACAGCTACATTTAGTTCAAAAGACAAAAAAGGGCTACAGCTGCGACTCAGACTGATAATGCTACTTTCAAATGACACCACAGATTTTATATCTCCAATGCTTTCTATTCATTTTAATGAATAAATAAGTAATACCACCACCAAAGGAAAAAACATGACTTTTTTCTCTGCTACTGTTTCCTTGGATGCATTGATTCAGGGAGTCTTAGCTGGCTAACAAGTTCCAATCATATTAGTACAGGCTGGAACCTTCATCAGCCAATAAGATCACTTCCTTTTTGTATCCCATAACACATTGCATCTATTGAATTGTCTAACCTTTTGTTTTGGACAGAATTAATGTAATCGTGTTTGTAACAGTTTACAGAAGATGTCTTGCCAGCAAACTGTTACATACAGTGATATGGTTCCCATTTCTGGCTTGCCTCTCACACAGCCAACAGAAAAGGGAGTTTGAAGATAAGCTAATTTCTTTTTAATTATCTTTTCTTTTTTATAATTATCTTTTGATCACAGATAAGTGGAACAAATGACAAGTGTTTTTTCATTATCTGAAGAACCTGATGGTGTCTGCATGTCTAGTGTAATGCTGATAATGCTTACTATTTCTATAAGATGTGCTGACAAGATTATGCTTGGATAAAGTAACTTTTAAATAAAAACAATTACAAAATAAACTATATTTGTAGAATGCCTGGTATATTTTTTGATTAGAGACAAGTAAGCCAACAGGACCCTCAAGTCCTTTCTTCCTTCCCACCACAAACAACCACAACAGGTGAACACAAACAGTTCATTCTTCAAAAGAAAACCCCAGAAAGCAATAATGTTATTGCAATGATAACATTATAGAAATTAGATATGGATAAAACCTCTAAGGTCTTCTAACTCCTCCCCCAGCCAGTGTAGGATAATTCCCTATAGCACATTTTCTAGTGTTTTGTCCTTTCTTGTTTCTAATGTGCCAAGCAATTTGGCTTCCACTTTTACCTCTGGGAGATTACTCCACAATCTAATAGATCTCACTGACAGGACTTTTTTTATGTTGCCGAGTCATTTCCATGAGTGCCATTTTTAGATGAGGGAGGGGAACCCAATTCCGGCAAATGTACAATTGTTTCTGTGGTATTTCAGTTACTGGGTGCAGGTAGCCAAACACCATCTGGTACCCAGCTGGTACAGCATATTTAGAGATGCCTAAAATCCTTCCAGCCCTCCCTGGCTCATCTTTGCTTTTGGAATCAACTTCTTAATCATTTTTAATCACTGTATTGTTTTGCTATCTGGAAAAATTCCTTTGTATGTATACAATTATTTGAAGGAAGAATTTAATTATGGTTCAGAACCTATTATTATGAACAAAGCAGTGAAGCAGGGCTTTTTTCCTCTTCACTTCAGTTTAATTATCTGTAGCAAGTTTTAATTGTATATCTTTTTCAGTTTACAGCATGCAAACTGTCTCATGAGATGAGATGAACAAATCTTTAAAAGCAGGGCAAGTATAGTGGTCACATTTACGAGCGAAAATAGATTTCTTACTCAGAATATCAGAATAATGAAAAAGAATGCTATTGTTGCAGTTTTTAAGAATTTAACTTTAAAGTATTCAAAAGGTATATTTAGAAGACGTGGCTTTCTATAACAATCGATTTTAGACTACAAATGCTTTTAGCTATATTGAGTCTCATGGAAAAAGTGGACAAGTTAGATAATGTGACTTTTTAAAGCAAACAAGATGGATGATTGCCCTATTAAAAGTCTAGATATTATGGTTCTTACTAAGGCACAACTCCCACTGAATTTTTTTCAAAAGATTCAATATAACTAGAAATTTATTTAGTCTGCAGTATATTGTAGCAACTATGAATATCTACCTGTTCTCAATGGGTTTAATTAAAGGCCACTGAAATCAATAAGAGTCTTTCCACTGATATCAATGTATTTTGGATTAGACCCATTACGCTGCTAAATACTTTAAAGGACCACTAGTAAACACTGCAGTGAAAGACATGGAAGAGGGGTCTGGTTCCACTCACGCATGCCAGTGCACATTTCCAGTGAAATCAAGTATGTTATATATGGCTCCCCACATTTGCCAGGGAAGTCAATGGGAATTTTTCATGAGAAAGGGCCATAAGAGACTGGAGACATGATTTCAGCACTTCCTTAGGGAGTGCAAGCAGGAAGGCACACAGCAGAGTCATCTAGAGTGGAAACTTTTATCACTATGTTCCACAGCACATAGGAAAGCAAACTCAGCCTCCACTGTTTAGTAAGTAACACTGGAAAGCATTGAAGTAAAATGCAGAGGCGAAAATAGAGACCAAGCACTAATAAAGACACAACTACTTATTGCTAAGAAAAGCTGCACAGGTAACAAATGGAACCACCAGACAAAGACAAAGAGCAACGTTTTTAAGAGCACATATTTTTACTGATGATTGAATAAAAAAATAATAACGCTCACGAGAAAGTAAACAACTACCCACGTTCATTACTTCAGTACAACACAGTTTTATAAAGATAGTACCAGCTAAAAAAATTGGATCCAGATCTGGATTTTGAATGCCACCAAATCTATTAGGTTTTGTTGGGTTTATTATAAGCAAGAAGGTAATTTGTGAAATGCAGATCTAGATCTGGATTTTGAATATGCCCAAAACTCAGGGCATTCAGAACTGGTGTATGTTATATCCAAAAAACCTATTGTAAGAGAATGTTAAGGTTGCAAAAAACTGGAAGTGCTACAATTAAGGTTGCCTATACAATCTTAATCCAAATGCACTGTGTGTAAGCATGATACAACTACCTTAAGCACAAGACCATCTCTTTTCTTCCAGCAATCCCCTGCCATATCCACTACACGCTTTCCAACCAGCTTCTCCAGAACCCCTTAATCAGGTCCCACACCTCCTGATTTTCTTACACCCCATCCAAGGTCCCACAAAGCTGCAAAGTGTCCTTGTCAACCTCCTCCTGGTGCTGGCTAAGATGGCCATCCATTACACCAGGAGAAGAAAGCTGGACAGGGTGGTGCTCTGGAACTGTGCGGCCTATTTCTGGTCCTCTCCGCAGTCACGTCTCTGGGCAGTGTCCCCTGACGTTTCAGATACCTTTGAGTAGCAGTGGGTGCTGCTGGAGGTTCTCAGCTTGGTGTCTCCTCTGAATCCCTCATTTTCACCCTATGACTTTCACTCCTGTTCCTGCTTTTTCATTTATTGCCCCTAGTATTCACTTGGAGCCTGAGTTAACTGGCCTTTCCCCCTGGCTAAGGAGGAAGGCCTTTAGCTACAGGCCTGCCATCTTGCAGTAACTGCAATAAGTACCCACTTTCCAACTGGCTTCTCCAGAGCCTCTTACTGAGGTTCTGGCTGCTCTTCTTCCCACACCTCCTCCTTTATGCACACTCCATCCATGACTTCCTCATCAATTTCTCCTGGCACTGGCCAAGATGGCCAACCAACAGTCTAGAAAGAGGAAGATGGATGGTGGGGGAGTGCTCAGCAACTGTGGGAACTATTTCTGTCCCCTTGTTTGTTCATGTCTTCAAACAGAGTTCTCTAGGCAGCATCCACTGACTCTGCAGATGCCTTTGACATCCTGTGGGATGGTGGTCCCTGCCCATGCCTCACCTCTGACCCTCCAGAACTCAGCATTAGGCCCCTGCCACATGAGACCCTCTCCCAGCCCCCAGGCACCTCCACCATGCCACCTGAGTCGACTGAATGACATTCAGTTGGTCCACTTCTGAACTGCATCCATAGAACATCTGTATGCACTTGTGCCATACCAACCCACCCCAACATCAAGTAGCAGGACCTGTTGCCACCCAAGGGGTGAGAAATCCCAGTTGACTGGTCTGTACCTAGTTATATGGCCCACTGGGGATATTAGTTGGCAGCTCCTCCATGGACTCATGAGCATGGGCATGTACCTGTCCCAGTTCACAAACTCCTCTGACACCTGTCCCTTTTGCGGTGAGAGGGCAACCCTGGCACATGCCTATGTGAAGGGTGCATCAAGTTTAAGCCTCTCTTCCAGCTCCTCCAGAGCCTCTTACTGATGTTCTAGCTACACTTTTTAGCACATCTTCTAATCTATGCACACACCATCTGTGACAAAGTCCTGGGACCTCCTTGTCAACCTCCTTCTGCACTGGCCAAGATGGCCATCCATCACTCCAGAAGGAGGTTTTCTGCAACCATGGGACCTATTTCTGTTCCTTTGTTCAGTCATGGTTCTGGGCAGAGTTCCACTGGGCAGTGTCCACTTATATGACTTCAAGTAGCAGTGAGAGCTATCAGGGTTTTCTGCTCAGTGTCCCCCACTAGATCCTTGATTTTTAACCTTTGACCTCACTCCAGCTCCTATTTTCTCCTTTGTTGTCCCATATACTCACTTGTGGACTTGGCCTTGTGAATCCTCCCTCTTAGTTCAGGGGATGGGCCTTAAGTTTTGGGTGGGCTTAGACCCACCAGTCCCAGTACCTGCAATTATTTTTTTAAACACACTTTCCAACATCTGCAATAAACAAGGCAGGAGTCCTCATGCACTACACAACACTGCTTTACTCCCAGAGCAGGTCCATTGTCCACTGAATCATGCAGGGGTGCTGTGGAAAAAACAGCATGTTATTAAAGACTATATCTTATTCTATTCCATACAAGGCGGCTGGATTAAAGTTCTACAAGCAACCTGAATTCTGGCATTTCCTAACTTTTGACTACTTGACATTGCAACCTTAACCCTCTTTTAATATAATTTTTTTTAAATGTAATTCCTTAAAAAAAATCAAACTTAAGAAAAAATAAATTCCATCATGTGAAGCCATACTGATACTCACATGGGTCATCAGTAGGGTCTGAATTTTTACAATCCACAGATCTTGAGTTTACAGAGTAACAGTAGCAATAGTAGGCTATTATTCTGTATGTGGACCAGTGACCGAAGAGGGAAGATACATACACTTTGCTTGTGAGTTTCCCAATGATTTGCTGACAGCAGAGGCATGCTGAGACATAGCAATCTTGGGTTCAATTCCAGGTTCTGGACAGGAGTATGCTCTAATGGTTGTAATTCCGTCTCTGCCCCTGTCTCCCACAGCCTACCTCTTTTGTCCTCTGCTACTACCTTCATCTCATGCCTCTGGTTACCTTCCTTCCTATTCCTCCAGCTCTTCCTGACTCCTGCTTGTCTCCTCCATCTGCTCTCAATTCTGGTGCCACGTGCCAAAATGGGAGACATATGCATGCTTGGCAGCCAGGAGGAGCAATTGCAGGAAAACTCCTACTCAGTTCCTGCAGCCATGGAGTGTGCTCAGAGTGCAGACAGCGTGGAGGAACTATGAGGGTTTGGAGAATTCTCATAGCAGACAGAATCTTTAGAGATTTAGCTGCCAAACTAAAAAGTCTCTCCTGAGCATGTGCAAACAGAGATTCTTACAACAGCCAAATCTTAAAGGATTTTCATCGGGATAGCAAAAAGCTGTACTGTAACATTCCCCTCACGTGCCCATTCCAAAGAATGGAGGCACTAGTTTTCTTAATGAAATCAGCTCAAGAATTTTTTAGAATGGGCAGGGAAAAAAAATATTTTTCCATCACCTCAGTCTCAGAAATGGCTGAACTGTTTTAGTTGTAACTTTCAAAAACAAAAATAAAAAATCAGCCTGAGGCAGCCACCAGGTATGATACATTTCAGCCCAAACAGTTAACATTTGGCAAAGCAATCAAAACCAGGTTCTTATATCAAAAATAATTAGGCAACCTGAACTATAGAAAGTTCTATCAGTGCTGCATATAATAAAAAGTGAAAGACAGACAAACAGGGCAAAGGAGAGAATGAATAGCTGACAGACAAAGGAAAACACTGCCTTCCACACAGGCATGCAGCAAGGAATCTGAACTGCGGCTGCACTCATCACAGTGGAAGAAAAGAGAGAGTCAACCCCATCCATGTGGAACTGCAAATCAAATAGCAGCAACAAGGCCCACAGACAGCTGCCACTTTAAGTGTTGTAATGAGACTGCTGTCCTCTCTCACCCAAAGTACATTATAGTTGAAAAAATTAGTCATCTTGGTAACAGAAGTTAGCAATAAAACAAAATTAGTTAAAGTTGCCTATCATTTTCATAGGCAGGCAAAACATACAGTACCTGATGGTCTAATGGATATGTGACAAATGATTCCTCAACTGATTTCATCTCCTCATTCATTTCTATTACAAACTACAGACCTTGTCACTCCACAGCGTCTTCTGACAAGCACAACAGCAGTCAAATGAAGGAAATTCTTGTTCCACCCTCCTGGATGGAGGGAAGGCATCAAGACACTGAAATACCACAGTGGTGAGGGTAGCTTGAATACATGCTTAGATGGATAAGACTGCAGTGGTTAAAAGATGTAAAAGGAGGGGGATAAGGAGTTTGGGAAATCAGAATGAAGAATGCTTAGGATTAAGAAGCAGATCCCGATCCCTTTACAATCTTGTCAATCCTTGCCTGTTTTTTCGTACATCACCATCATCATCAGACCTTCTGTCCTAGAGACAGGCCCAAAATAGAATCACAGATCTTCATGTTGTTGAATTTGGGAAATGTGAGATATGGATTTGAATTTCATATCTCAGCCCTGTCTCTAACTCTATCTCCACTGAAGCTTTCCCCTTTTCGCTCTCATCACTCTCAACAGTTGTTCCCAACAGCCATGTATTCTCCTTCACTCTGCATGCGCTCTTCACTGTGAATGTGTACACCCCTGTAGAGCTGGTGGCTGGGATAGAGGCTACCTGAGAAATGAAGCTGCCTCCTACAGTGTGATGCACAAGTTTCAGTTTCTCTGGGAGTTTTTTTCCACAAAACTATAGCTGATTTTCATTTTTTTAAAAACATTGGTGCAAATAACCAAGCCTGGCAATAAGATAACTTTCATTTTCTCTCATTCAAACTTTACATATGAAACTGTTCATATAGATCTTCTTCTCAATCCAGTCCCTTTCAAAGATGAATGTATACAAAAAACTCATTGAAGTTCCACTTCTACACCTTGACCATATATTTTTCTGAGTAATAAACCTGTCCAAACAAAATTTATACCTTGCAAAACCTTCACCCTCAACCTCCAATGCTCGTAAATATATATTGTCCACTATACTCAAAAAAATCTTAGATGCAGACAATGCTTTTGGTAGGACAACACAGTGCTATCTACCGATAGTCCTTGAGAAATTTTATTTACAGTGGAAGAGACTTATACTAAACAACTCCATACGTTATACTAGTTGCCGTAGGCAGCAGGTTTACTAATGGATTGCTTCCTGAGCCATTCACACTTAACATGGAGCCCAGCCAGGGATTTCTGCGCTTTCTACTCACAGTTAATTTTGGAACCCCTGGAGTGTGATTGAGAAGAAATGCTCAATGTATCATTCTTTCTGGTCAAAAACAAAAGCTAGTGTTTTACTTACAGGGCAGCATTTGAGACATTATCCAGTAGCTAAAGATCTCTTAATCCTCCCATTACAAACACCTATTTTAGGGTGTTTATTATTTGGTCATAGAAATTTACTCCGGATCACACTGTCATTCAAGTCAAAACCTCAGCACATATATCATTATAAAATTAAAATAAAAATCCTTCTAGCTATTTTTAAATTGACAGTGCAAAAGGAAACAAAGATAGACATATGAGATTCTATTTATACTTGAAGTTTCATTTATCAAACTGAAATTTTCCCATCAATCTTTGCCCCAGACACCACAATCCATATTTTCAGTCATACACAATGCTTCAAAATTCATCCTTTATATAACTCCACCAGTTCCTAAAGCTAATGTTTTAAATATGATCTGCATTATAGAATCTGTGAAGTCTCAGTCAGTAGAACTCTTCTAGATACTCAGCCGCTGCTGCCACTTCATTGTTACTAAATATTTACATAGTTTTGCATGGTTCTCTTCAGAGATTAAAAATAAGCTTTGTCCCAAAGAGTTCGAACTCCAGTTGAGGGTGGGCCAATGCTGCGCCACACAGCTCCCCTGCCCAGTGCCCCCTGGATCCACTATGCCCAGAGCCCCCCTACAACCCTTCCACCACAAATACAGTGCTGTGCTCACACATCCCACCCAGCGCCTCCCTGCCCACAACTCCACCACAGCTGCCCAACACCCCACACAGAACCCCCCACTCGGTAGTTTCCCAATACACACAGATTTTCCCTCCCTCCCTCCCTTCCTGGGCCCTTCCCCACAGCCCCACCACTACCACAACTACACAATGCCCACACAGACCTGCACTGCCCAGTGGCCTGACACACATAGATCTCCCTTACTGCCCAGCACCCCCCAACAGGCCTCCACCGTCTAGCACCCCAAAACACACAAACCTCCCCCATTGCCCAGTGCCCTCCACACTCTCACAGCCCAGTACCCTCCACACATCTCTCAAACACTCACTCCATCACACCCTGCCCCCTTCCCTGGCTGCATTCACCAACCTGCTGGGAGGTCTCTGGCTCCTAGAGTGAGAGCGGCGGTGGGAGTCTCCAGACTCTCCACGTGCTGCGCCCACCACAAGTGTGAGCTACGTGGCTCTCATTGGCCAGGAAGAGCACGAATGGGAGCTTCCAGAGCCGCGGAGCGGGGCTTGCAGGCACCGGCAGCACGCAGAGCCCCCACACCCTAAGAGTCAGAGGGACCTTCCAGGGGGTGAGGTGGGGAGTCCCAGTGGTGCTCACCTGGTGCGGCTTCCATCCCGGGAAGCATTTGGCAGGCTGGTCCCTCTGGCTCCTAGAGTTACGGGTCGGGTTGGGTGGGGGGTGCAGAGGGCTCTCTGCCTGCTTCTGGTGCCTGCAAGCCCTGCCCCTGCAGCATGTGGTGCTCCTGCCGGCAGGCGGGCACTAGGAACTGCCCCAGGAAGCAGTGAGCAGCGGCGCCATGGCTGCGGTCCAGATAGTCCCCAATATCGGGACAAAGGGCATCCCAACTGATGTAAGGTTGGGACACGGGACAAATCCCCTAAAATCAGGACTGTCCTGATAATATCGGGATGTCTGGTCACTCTAGTTGAAGATAAAGACCAACACAATGTAAATCATTGTTTGCAAGCAAATCTCATACATTTTGATATTTAATAAATTGAAACTGAGAAAGGACAAGGCAAGAAGGAAGAAGATCACACAGGAGTGGAAGTCAACTGTAGAAAGCAAAGCAAAGCAAAGGAAGAGGAGTGTGAGTAGGTCGTCAAAAAGAGTAGAGTGAGGGAGCTTGATTCATAGGGAGAGACATGTTATTGCAGGTGGAGGGACCAGCATTAAAAAAAAAAAAAAGTCATGAGAGGCAGAGTGGGAATAGGCCACAAAGAGTAATATGGTAATGTCATCTCACCCAGGAACACTCAAATATTTCTTTCTGTAAGGCATTCTCTATCTTATTCACAGGTAAAGGTTGTATGGATTTGTAACAGATTGACCTCTTCCACTGGAGCAGATCTTTGACTGAAAGGAAAACTGCTGCATAGTCTCTGGGTGAGTCCCAGCCAATCTCAAACATCAAGCTCTACTGTGTGCTGGGGGAATATTATGCTGCTATCTGCAAACTGGGCCCATGCAACTTATATCTAGTAAAATCAAGCAAGAACCATTGGTGTCTGCCTAATGAAAAGCAGATCATTAAGTCGTCAAAGGAGTGGTCATTATGCACCTGTTCAAAAAAACTATTTATTGATATTGTCAACATTGCTATCATCACCCTACCTCTAACCTTTCACTTTGTGGAAAGGTTTTTGAGAAGCTGATTCTGTAGCGCTCAGAGGTCCTTTATCCCTGCTGATTGAGCATTTGCCCTGGGTATGTTAAGTTGTGTGGTTTCATTGATTAATGACCTATGCTTAGCAATGAGCAATGGTCAGACAGACATGCAGATTCTTTCAGATCTCGGCCTTTGATGCCATTGACAACGGGGTTTGGGTCACTCAACTGTAGACTCTATCAGGCAGTAGAGAGGTTTCACTACTTCCTTACAAAGAGCTCCGAAAGATTAGTATTGGGAAATTGCTCATTTCTCTCAAAAGCTCTTTCATGTGATTAGCTTTCCAAGGTTCAGTTCAGTTCCCTTGCTCTTTATTCTGTATGTGAGGCTGTTTGGGCAGTAATGCAAATCAATATGTGGATGATACTACTAAGCTCTGCATTTCTTTTTCATCCAATCTGCTGGTGTAATATCTGTGCTGGCTCCTTCCAGCTAAAACAAAGTTTGAATAGCTGTAAAATTGATCCATAGGGCCTGGTATGATGGATGTCTGCCCCCAACTTTGAGGAACGTATGCATACCTCTCATCTGTGAGGTTCAGAATTGTGGGACATACATGGACCCCTCCCTGCTCCTGGAATCCCAAGTAACATCACTGTCCAGACATGATAATTTTACATTTTCTTTTAGCACTTTTACAACCATTTTACTCGGATGTGGACCTTACCACAATCTTCTATGCATTTGTGATCTCCAGATTAGGTTATTATGCTCCTCATTTCTCTCTATGTAGTGGAATTCCAGGAGCAATGAGGAATCTAGGTGTAACCCCCTTTTCTGAACCTCATTGATAAGGGGAAGAAAAACTTCTAGAAATGTGGCAAATATCCTGCCCCATAATCTATTTTATAATGTTTCCCCAAACAGCCAACATTACTTGTATCTTATTTAGAATGGGGCTATCCTTAAAGAGCATTAAGATTCTGTGCCTGGTGTATGATGATGCAGCTCTCTGGCTTAGCAAGGTTGGCTATAGGTAAGGCTATGATTATGTCACAGCGGTTACAGAAGTCACAGAATCTGTGACTTCCATTGGCCTCTGTAACATTTTCTGCCCTAGGCTGGATTTCCACCCCCAGACTCTCACCCCCCACAGCTGCCCAGCTGCAATGAGTGGCAGGCGGATCCTTCAGCTGCCCAGCCATGGCAGGCAGTGAGGACTCCCCACAGCTGCACAAAGGTAGCAGGTGGCTGGCAGACCCTGCAGCTTCCCAGCAGTGGCAGGCGACCCCCCCGAAGCTGCCCAGTCATCGTGGGCAGGGAAGGGACCTCCTGCAGCTTTCCAGACATGGCTGGGGGACCCTGCAGCTCCCAAACCCCACAGTAGCAGGGGACCCCTGGAGCTCCCACAGACCACAGGGCTGGGGGACCCAGGAGCCCCAGTAGCAGTGGGTACTGAACCCCCCTCTCCATTTTGTCAGGGATATTTTTAGTGAAAGTCAGGAACAGATCACAGGCTTCTGTGAATTTTTGTTTATTGTCCATGACCCATCCCTGATTTTTACTAAAAATATCCATGACAAAAACCTAGCCTTAGCTGTAGGGCATATTAACAGCCCAAAGTGCCAAAGAATAAGCTAGGCTCCTATTGGCTCCCAAACATAGTTTGAGGTATGATTATTGTTCTTTATATAGTATGGGTCCTAGCTACCTAAGAAATTACCTTTCCTCTTCTGTACCCTTGTGACGGTGGAGTTCAGCCAATATACGCAGGCTAAAAGTTCCTAGATTTGAAAATATGAAAATTAGTGGATAAGGCATTTTTGGTGTGGAGGGCTCAGCTCTGGATGGTTGGGGTTTTATTTGCTGTTGTTGTTTTGAATTAGTCAAATAGCTTCTGGTTTTTTTGATCCAGGATATGCTGTATATCCCATTTGTTCTCTTGGACCACTGCCCAAAGGGTAAGTTCTAGATGTATGAATGTCATATTCAGTATTTGATTTGTGAGTCTGATCAACTTTGTTTAAACCTTGACTAACTAATTTTGCATTGTTCTTTTTAAAATATGTGCAGATACTTAAAGCCAGTTGTGATTATGGTAATTTTAGGAATGAAAACTAAATAAAAGGAGCCATAATAAACAGAAGAGTTAAAACCCCCTTTTTAAATAGTTTCAAATATATACAGGACATATATTATAGATATAAAAATTCAATGGCTCCAAAATACCTATTTGTGACCGTCTGTACTCTATGTTCAAAACTATGATAAATTTTGTATAAACTATGCCTTGTGAGGTATCATCTGAAAATTCATGATATATTGATCTCTATTGTCCTGGTAAAATATATATGGCAACATTGTATGTAAAGTTATAAGAGTCTATTCTCTGATGTTACTAAGACCTATTCCAAATCTGGAGAAGCAGCCCACTTTTTCAGAGACAATATTCCAACTGATGCCTCAGTCAGGTGTCAATGAAATCAAATGGACCATCACCTGGTTAAGTGGCCATTCTTTGGCAGGAAAAAGGGTGTGAGTGAGAAATTTATATCTTGGCAAAGAAACAGCCAGAGATTTCCTGTCTCCTGGACCCCAGGAAAAGATGATTCTCAAAGAAGAGGAAAAGGTATAAGAATAGGAAACAGATGCCCATGGCAGGCACCACATCTGAGGAACAAAGAAACAGGTTTGGACTGAGGGAGGGATCTTGTCTAAAAGGATTTCAGTCAGTAAGACTGCTGAAGCATGTGATGAGAGAGAATTTTGCTTTGAATTCAATTGCCTCATTAAGTTAGGTATTAGTTGTGTTTTATCTTTTATTTCTTTGTAACCAATACTGACTTTTATGCCTCATTACTTATAATCACTTAAAATATATTTTTCTAAGTTAATAAACTTGTTTTATTGTTTTATCAAAACCAGTGTGCTTGGACTGAAGTGTTTGGGAAACTCCATTTGTGGTAACAGGATTTGTGCACATCATTTTCTACTAATAAAATGATGGAGTTTATATGAGCTTGTGCTGTCCAGGAGAGGGCTGGGCAGTACAAGATGCACATTTCTGGGGGGAAGTCTGGGACTAGGAATTTGCTATTGCTGCCCTGCAGTGTAATTCAAGAGTGGCTGGCAATAGCACTCATCCAGTATAGCTGGAGTAATTTACATGCCAGAGGCTGTGTGAGAGCAGACCTAGAATGGTTGATCTCACAGTGAAGCAGTATGAAAGACACCCCAGGTTGGAGAACTGAGGGGACGCAGCTGTTCAACAGTCTAGATTGTATCCTGGGTAATGTCACATTGTTGATATTGTATTTTAACTATGTATTGTAATTTGTTTGAACTCACACATAGTATAGTCTCTGTAAAATTCAACATGTAAATTTTTGAAACAAACAAAAAACAAACAAGCGAGCAAATACCAGTCCACGTGACATGGAACTGGCTAGTTTAAGCTACTAAGAAACATTTGGGAAAATTAAAAACTGTATCCTTTACTCATTCTGTTTTGTGAGATATTCTTTTGAAATGTGAATCAACTTTGTTACAATAGGATTTGGAACACTTAAGGACAAATTCAGTTTATGTTGCCTTGGAACTTCCTCATTGTCTGCATTTAAGCCAAACCTTTCTTGTATTATCATTTTGTGTGGCTGTAATGATCTGATTTTCATAATGACACCAGTCACATCTCTCACAGGATAATCTATATTAGTTATGACTCTAGTAATTTCTCTGACTACAAAATTATCTTAAGTCAGAAGCCTCTGTCTGCCTGCTCCTATTTTTGGCATTTATATCACAGACTGCTAATCTTCATTTACATTAACTGGAAGTAGTTTCACACATCTTAGAATATGTATACTTCGGTCATTACATAATTTCTAGAAAATGACTATCGGGCCTCTCCTTAATAGATTTGATAAATATTTGTCTCAATGGCAGATTGCAGGGTTGTTTTTTTCAGGAGGGTGGGGTGGGTAAAAACTAAGCCTAATTAAGATGGCAGTCTTCCAACAGTTTCTTTACTAGAGAGGGAGCAAGGACATCTGTTCGAGATGAAGATAACAGCTATTTTGAGAAATTTATTTCCTGATTTTATATATGGCAATAGAAATCCACAGATTGCTCTTGCTTTAAACTACAACTATCTGAACTTCATCTTGGTCCACTATTCCCCTCACACAGGGCCCAAGGATCATACCTGCCAAGGAAGAATCTTGCCTAAGAGAAAAGCATGTAATTTTAAACAGCCCAAAATAAATATTTATTACTACCTTAAGGTGGTGGTGAGATCTGGCATGAAGATGTTTGGAGAATCAGAAGATATGTAACAAAAATAGTAATTCAGTTTAAAATTAATTTACATTTCCTCTTGGGACATGGAGTTACATTATCCTATGTATACAGAGCTGAGAGTAACAGAATTTCATTCCTGTCCTATTACATGGTTGATCAACCAATATTCCAGCATTCCAGAGTTTCATCTCATATGCACCAGGATTAAGAATGAACAAAACCTTATTTCGGGTGTTTGTCCAGCCAGAGTTTGGTTTTGTTGGGTCTTGGTTCAGTGAGGCGGCCAAGGCCTCTTAACTATTTTCCATCTCTCCTCTTTCACATTACCATTTTGGAAAAGACCCCTTTTTTTTTTTTTTAACATGCACAACTCAGCTTTTACAAATGTGTACTCATTTTTACATCGGAGAAAAATCCTCATAACTTTTTCATAGAAAAAGTTGGAACCTTTTCTGGGAGCAATTTCCTGGGAAGCCAATATTTCAAACTGAAAAACTTCGATCCAGCAGCCACATTCAGACTGTAGTTGTTTTTTTCCCCTATATTACAGTACTAAATGCTGGGGAAAGCCCCTTTTTTGCACTGCATGTTGTTGTACCCCAAGCTAGTTAAATTCTTCATTGAAATGTAGTTATTTTTTGACTGTAGGTATATTCCTTTTCCTGTGGGTGATGGATCCCATCTGGAAACTGACCCATGAGAATGGGAAACCTTGTCACTCTTTCTTTTATGCCACAAGGAACAGCTTAATATTTCAATAGACTAAATGTCTACCTGATGTTTTATGTAATTTGATAGTTTTGGACACACATTTGACAGTTAAGAACAAACCCATGCCTTCCACAAGAAGTTTGTCTGATTCAGTTTTACATATATGAAATATTAAATTGCGAAAACAGGGGGTTATAAATGGAAATGTCACTACAACTTCACCAGCAGCCATACAACCCATGCTGCTTGGATAACACGTAAGCAATCAGCCACAAAAGGTATAGTGGAAAGAGACAAGGTCCAAGCAGGAAGGGGAAGATGTGGCCCAGGAACCAAAAGAGGAAAGGGAAATCACTGTAATGGAGGCAGAAGACAACAAGGACCCATGTAGGGGAAATGGATGAAAAGATGTAATCCTGCTCTCATTGAAGCCAATGGCAAAACTCCCATTTACTTCACCAGGTCCAGAATTTTACCCCAGAGGAGAAAAAGGGATTGGGGGTTATGAAAGAAGAGGAAAAAGGACCAAGGAATTGCATAAGGGTAACAGAACCTGGGAAAGGAGGGAGTGGAGTAGAGGTTGCCAGTCCTTCCCCAGACCCCATTCCATTTGGACATTGTAGATCTGATTTTTTTTTGGAGGTGATGAACAGCCACAATTCCAGTTGAAGTTAATGGGTGCTGTGAGTCCTCATTATTTTCCTTTCTGAAACGTTGACAAGTCATATCAGAAAATGTACTTTCCTGCACTGGGATACTGGTGACCTTTCCTCCAAATCACTCATTTAAGCCTTTGTCTGTCTCCAACAAGAAAATTTTGTAGGATTTTTTATTTTCAGAAGAACATTGCCAAACAATGTCAGTTATTTTCCCAATTGAAAACTTAAATTTCATCGTCAGTAGCAGTCTTTTTTAATTGTTAACTCTTAATTATTTTTCTTTGGTTCTCATCACCTGCAGCAAATATCACCTTCCTCTAAGAAATGATTAAGACAGACCACACTGAACTTCACAAACAGACAGTCTGTCAAACCTGCCCTGTCATCCAAACCACCAGACAAGCTGTCTGTATTGATATCTTAAACATATGAATTATCCTCTTGGGTTATCCTATGTTCAACTGCTTCTACACCTATGACATCTCATCCTATACCCACTCCAGCATCTACACCTATGACATCTCATCCTCTATCTTCAACAACTGAGCTCTCTGTTTCTCAGGGGCTGCCCATGTTTGTGCATCTTTGTTTCAGTGTTACAAAGTGGATGGGTATTAAAAATTGCCAGAAATGTGTTGGACAGCTCTTCAACTCATGCACACGTGCATCAGCACTCACACTGATGGACAAACCTGCCCCATCAGCACTTGGGTCAAAGGATATTTCATGACCCTAGGCCCTGTAAAACAGGAAACAGAACCAATTGTCATAAGAGTGAGATAGTGCCAAGAAAGCTGGCTGATGTGGAGAGAAGAGTGGCAAAGGTTGGGGAAAAGTTTGCAGATAAAAGGATTACAACGGTGCTCAGAGCACTGCTTTTTCACTGTTCACATTAGCAGCAGTTGAGAGCAGCTGGCATCTGTAGGCTTTGCTACACCATAGGTTCAGTTCTGGACACCAGATCACACGCATGGAATGCTTCACTCTGTCAAAATTGTATCTTCAGCATGAGAACCTCCGGGAAAGATAGCTTTCCTCAAGGTGCAGAAGAGAGTTTTCTGTAAGTATTGTGCCATGGAGGCAATCAGAGGGGTTGTGGTGAACAAAAGTTGAGGATATTAGTGAACAAGTTCGTAAATGTTCATCAAGAGAGCTAGGTAGACTATGATTCAAAAGTATATCTTGCTATCACAAAAAGAACACAATACTGGCAAAGAACTTTCTGAAGGGCACTAATGGAGGAGCTGATGTTTACTGTCAATTTAGCCAAATTAATTGTAATCATATTGAGAGAAAAAGAAAGATTCTGTATTAAATAAATTCTGTTTGCAATACTTGTTCTTGGGGGGTGTGAAGAACCATTTAATGTCACAGACATGGTAATTCTTTTTTAAGGACTGATCCAAAGCTTATGGAAGTCAGCGGATCAAGAATAATTCATCTGAGTTCAGAAGGCTGTAATATAAACCTCAATGATGCAAAATTATCAATAAAATCATTATAATTTATTCTTATAATGTTATATAATTACAATCTTGCCTGCATCTATAATGAATTTAAGAGACACAACTATTTTTATACTCACAAAGCTTGGAGAATATAACAACTTACATGCCTATGTTTTTGCTTGTGCATTTTATTAAATGAGATATTTAGGCTTATTAAAGAAATTCAAGGAAATTTTTGCTTCCTGTTACCCAGGGACAGGCCAAATGCCAGGGGAGATAACATACCTTTGTCCATAAAAATGTGTTTACTGAACCCAAGTGTGTTTACAGAGACTCTAAACGGCAGCTTTTATAGTTTCTATCTTGTTTTAACTTTCTGTGCTATGTTTTGAAAAACACATATAAGCATTGGTTTTTATGTTTTGTATAAAATATTTAATAGAAGACTTTTGTTGCAAATATACTGCAAATGGCAGGTCACAAATCCAAGGAGCATTTTGGTCAATAGGCAGACAAACCACAAGGGTTTTTATCAAAGAACAAGACAGATCTCTTATATAGGATAACAGTTGGTATAGATATGATCTCACCTTGAAAAAACAAACTTTGTCTTAGAAAGAGTCCTAACTTTAAAAGGATGTAAAAATGTTCTTTGTTCATGATCAAAAAGGATGACAGCAAGGAGCTTTATCGGAAGCCATTAAACTAAGCTTTAAAAGTGGACTTTCCTTTACCCTCCTCCCATCATAGGAAAAAAACAAACAAACAACCTTTTGTTTAAACCTACTGCTCAAAGGGTGCTAAAGAATTTTCTTATCAAAAATAATTTCCTCTGTAAGCACTCTAAAATTTTTAATGTTCAAACTAAGAAAAACATTATGGTTGGAAAATGTTTTCAGAGACAATGTTGGCTACTTTTATCCAACTCATGTTTCCTCTCAATGGTATAAACCTTTGTTTATTCCTTAAATATATTCCTTTTGTGATGTTTGTTTGCATATATTTTGTGTCTAAGTGCAAGCCTCATATAACAACTTCCTGATACCTTTGTTAGGTGAATAGTAATATGATTTATGCACAGATATAGCAAGGTCATTTGATAAAGGATGACAGTAACTTATTACTACTATAAGAAACCATTTGAGTATAGAATATTTATATTTCTCTGGGAATTAATTATCTAACGTGCTTTAGCAACTTCCTCTCCAGAGATTAAGGGAAAAAAAGAGATAAAGCCTTTTCAAATTTGAATTTAAAGACCCTCTCTAAGAGTTAATTATGTTTAAAAAGACTGCCTTGAGAACTAAAAAAATGTTATATTAAGTTCTTTGAAGCAGAATTTCAACTCCTATTAAAACCTGATGAAGCTAAAGGGATATCTCAGATAATGGTCTGAATGAAAGAAAAAGTTAAAAACCTAACTTTAAAGATGCTCTGAGAATTTTCCACCACAAGAATAAAAGCAATTAGAAGTACACAGCATATGCATTAAACAGAGAAACGTGTTCATTAACTGACTTTGGTCACTAGGCCCCTGCTGCCTCACTAAGAAGGGTGAATCTATAGATTGTGACTGGTAGCCCTTACTGTCCTGCTAAGAGAGGCGAACCTACTGACTTTGGCCAATGGACCACACTGCCCAGCTCTTATGGGTGGGTACATTGACTCTAGTCATTAGGCATCATTGCTCTGGCAAGAAGGGTGAACCCATGGACTCTGGCCGTTAAACCTTACTGCCCTGTCTTCATGGGGCAATTGTACTGATTGTAGCTACTAGGCCATACTATCCCGCAAAGAGGGGCAAATCTATTGCCCTGTCTCACTGAGCAAACTTGCTGACTATAGCTGCTGGACCTTACTGCCCTGCCGACAGGGACCAATTTATTAACTCTGGCCATTGGGCTGCATTCCCCAGCTAAGAAGGGTAAGTATATTGACTGGGGTTTAGGAGTGTGATGGTGCGTGCTTGCCCCGCACTGGATGGGTCATCCCCAACCCTGTCGCACACCTCCCATGTACTCCAGGCAGGAGTGCATTTGCCTTGTGGAGCCAGCATGATCAGCTGGGCAGTTGCTATGTGAGCTTTCCACACCTAGCAAACAGGAAGGGCAAGTTCAAAACTTTCCAGAGCTTTAATGGGAGGAGTGTTCCCCTATGTACCTGGCTGCAGGGCAATGGAGTTCAAAGCGGAGACCAGACTGGTTGTGGTGGGATACCTCCTGGAGGCCACTTGGGTGATGTAAGCAATACAATGTTTATACTGACACTATGTCACTCTATGTTGCACTAAGGTCTACGCCTCTTGTCAAGATTGTTTTACTATGTTGGCTTAGCAGGCGGGTTAAAGCTGCAAGAGGAGCATTGCAGTGTGCACACCTCCATAGTTAGCTCAACATAAGCTGCCTTATGTCAACAAAACTACGAAGTGTAGACATGGCCCGAAGAGAAACAGTCACAGAGCAGCATGAAGAAACAGCAAACTTCCAGTTCAGATTACATCACCAGGTCTTCAAGATGAGTTGATAAGATGTAAAGCACTGACAAGGAATTAGATTTAAATGTTCTTGTAATGATTTTAATAGGCTATTGAAATGCTATTGCAATTTAAGAGTCTAACAGCTTTTCTTGTTAAATAGCAAATTGTTTAGACTTTGACAGGAGATATAGAACTAACGGTTGGTAATCAGAAAGAAATAGTGGGATTTAAGTCAGATTTAAAATTCTTGATATGGACTGATTTGCCTATCTCAAGTCAACTCCTTGAATGGCCCATATGAGTGACTGATTTAAAAGCTATAAAACCAAAGAGGACTGAGTTAAGATTATTTATATTCACCCATTTATAAACTGTTTGCATTATCCATGTTAAAAGACACAGGACTTGTTGGCTGAGAGAACTGGAGCTTGATTCTACAGCCCAGTGGTTAGGGCACTCACCTGGGATTTAGCAACGCCAGGTTCCGGACCTGTGTTCAAGGCTTCGTTCCACATCAAGCAGAGTAGGGATTTAAATCTAGGTTTCCCACATGGGCTATGAGGGGTGACTGCTACTGCTGCCTCAGTGAGTTGCAAGAAGAGCCTTCCATGACTTAGGTGCACAGCTGTGAATCCCAAGTAGAGAGAGGAGCCTTTGATGGGCAGGGTTTAGGTCACAGCCCTCTCCTTGGCATTTTCTGGCGAGCTCATGCAACTTACTACTAAGCTTGCTGGCTTTTGTGAATCTCATTCTTAGGCACCTCTCTCTCCCCTTTGTACAGGGAGCTGGGGTGCCTAACTCAGAGCTCTGGATTCCACTGGACAGCAGGGTGCCTACATACTAGATTTTGCAATGCTAAGTCTAGATCCCTTTTATACATCTAGTCCTAAGTCTCTAAAAGGTGATGCATTCAAATAGACGTAAGACAGATAGATAGTTAGATAGTTGGTTACTTTTTATTCTTTATTCAAAGTACATTCATCTGCAAAAAAACCTCAACACACCAGTCCAACTTTTTTGAATACTAACATTTAATAGACATACCTGGTTTGTTAAATGTGTAGATAGAGATTTCACTCTGTGTAACAAAATCAGTAGAAGCGATTTAGGTATTGTAATGATGTTTACTCTGTAATATGGCAACACCCTGTTAAACAGAAAGATCTGATTGATTATATTTCTATACAATGTCTCTTTAAACAAAAGCTAATGTTGTAATGATTGTTTTGTTTCTGGTATTTACATGGCAAGGATTGTAAACTTGTTAAAATTCCTAAATAAACAGCTTAAAGAAAAGTTGATGCATGCTCATCTTACTCAAACTAATAGTCCTACTGAAGTCAGAAGTATGAGTAAGGCGAGCAGGATGTACTTCATGTGCGAACATACAGTAGTATATGAAGAACACAAAATACTAAGTTATTTATAATACAGAATATTTAAATGAACAGAAACTCATTATGATTTCCATTTTAAAGGGTTACTAGATATAAAGTTGCAGTGGGGGAAAAAGAGGTTAAGAAATTTAGTCAGACACCAGGTTTTTTTTTTCTTTTTGCATGATTCTCTAGTTTTGTTAACTCACTTTCCAGTTTTCCATCATCCATGCCATTCTGCTTTTGCTATGCTGAGCTGTGAGTAAAGTATTAGATTAGATGAGAGGCAGTATATAATACTCAAGGTTAGTGTGAAAATAGAACTTTTTTGCACAAAATCATAGGAAAGAGAATATCCTCAATTCAGGCCAGAAGACTTTGAAAACTTTCTTTCCTCCCCTCCCATACAGAGACATCTACAACTAGTTTAAAATAAATATACATATTCTCCGGTCTGATTTAGTTCTCATTTCCACCAGCGTATATCAGGAATAACTCCAGCAAAGTCAGTAGAGACATACCAATGTATCATGGTGTGGGGGAAGAATCTAGGTTTTTGATTGTTTCTTACATACTTGTATTTACTGTATTTCTTGTTTAGATGTTAGAATGTTTATACAAAACTCTAGGACTGCACAGATCCTACTTGCCTGAGACACCTACACTATTAGCTCTTTTTAAAAGATTCATGGAAGACAGAGTTGGCTTTTTCTAAATTTTATACATATTCATCATCTTGCAAGAATATAAAAGTTGCTTAATAACTAATAGTTTTAAAGTAACAAAACCCCCAACAAACACGCACACAAAGAATGTCTACTCATGAAAATCTGATGTCAATTTTTTTCATATTTCTTGCAATCTGTACACATTTTGTCTAATTATTTTTGAAAGTACATCTGTTTAGACACCTGCAGAATTACTGCAAGCTGTCATTTTGATTCCTGAAAGATTATTTAAAATTTAGATTTGGCACCTGTCAAAAAACAAAAAAACTACTATTGGATATTATAACACAGCAGCTAATAACTGCTAAATTTCAACCAATTACGCAGCATGACAGACAATGCTTTCAAACTGGAACTTTATGTCAGGACCACAGAGCAAAAGAAAAAGCACTGCAAGTTAACATTTTTGGCATGGTAGATTTTATTTTGATTAGCCATGCAAAATGGATTGCCCAGTTAACTCGTAAACACTGACAAAATGATTTTTTCCCCCTCAAAGTACCATCAAAAACTTTCACACTGGTCCCAGTAATATGAGTCTCAGTTACAGGCCGTTTGACAGACTAGGACACAGAAAGCTGTCAACCTAAGAGTAGACCAAAGATGATTGTTAAGGGGATTTGGTACTTTGTGTATTTTGCCTAATAGGGGAGCCTGTGCTCAGCATTTCCTGAAGCAAAACAAGACAGATGAAATCTCTGGGCACTTCATTGCTGCTGCCTCTCAAAGATTTCCTGTCAAAATGGCCCTATACGGGGAGAAAGGTTTTCAATAACATTGTTTTTTTTTTTTTACCTGGCAGGATTACCACTCTTGCTATGAAAAGAATTTGAAGAGGCTGTCTATGTAAAAACACTGCTGCCAAACTACCACATCTAGTTGTGTTTAAAAATAAAAAGCAATGTGACTTACAATATCATAGCGCATATTGTAAAACCAGCTTTGATTGACACTTTTTCCAGATTTTATATAGTGCTTTTCCCCCTCCCATCATATGGAGCAAGTAACCTTGCTGTTAGTGTGTCTGCAACTTAAACGGGGAAAGCAGATTTCTTGTCAGCTACATTAGGGATACATTTTCAGCATAGAGTGGGCACCACACGCTCAACATAAAATGCACAATTTCTGAAACCCGACCCTTTCATGTCAGCCTTTCAGAGGGTGGCACTGATGCAAATTTCAGTTGCATAGGAATAAAGATGACAATAAAGACGGTTGCCCTTTGCAGTAACAGTTCCAAACAAAAAAATGTTGTACATGACTGGAAATCTAAAATATACCTTGGAATTTAAACTTGGGCACAGGGTATAAGCAAATTGGCTGCATTAGAAAGAGCTGCACATATGAGAGCTGGAGCCAGGAAGTGAAGCTTAAGAATTATTTTAAAAAAAAATTTTTTGTTTGCCTTGTCATTATTTTTAAAATGCCAGTATTGAAAACTTATTAAGAATTGGGCCAACTGGCTTTGGGAAAAATAAGAAGAAGAATTCCAGACCTTTACTTGTTTTTGGAACTTGAAGCTTAAATTTAAGTAACTTAAGGGTTTCTTAATGTTTAATTAACTTGTTTCCATTATGGAATATATGGGGATAGTAAATTAAGGGACATAGTTGGCCTCTTAACATTTGGAGGAAGTGTAAAAGAGATGAGATTTGAGCTGCATTTTAGAATGGGAGGGAAAATCTTGTGGAAGGGAGGAAGCTTTTGCAGGTAGTTGGAGGAATGGAAGTTAAGAATTGATTTCCAGCTGAGGACAGTGTGGAGCGAAGGTTGAGATAAAATACAATGCAGGAGAGAGGGCATGGTATTAGAAGCAGGGATTGAGACCAGGGAAGTTAAAAGATTGACAGTGCATCTGTGGAGACCACTTTAAGACTCAGGTAACAATTTTTTTAGTCACTGGCTATAGGAGAGAATGAGAAAGCTGGGATGTTTTCAGGATAGCAATGATGTGTTTACATATACAAGCAACATTCTAAACAGGCTGAATTATGAATGCAAGTGACTCTGAAGGACCATAGGGGAATCAAGATGTGCAGCATGGACTAGCAGTTTGGCTTAGCTAAAATCAAGGTTCATTAGTAGTGGCCACAGGCTGCATGGTGCACAGGTGATAGAAGGCAGACTTGAAAAGGAAAGCATTGCGAAATGGTACAGAGAGAACACCCGGGGTTGAAGGTAGGCACATAAGCAAAGGCAAAAAGGAGATTAAAGCTAAGACAGGAGATGAGTAAGCTAGAGACATGCTTAAGGGTCCTCCCCGCTACCTCTGCAAGAAGATATGCATTAAGGCAGTTAATATAAAAACAGTATATAACCTCAGAAAAAGAGCCTCTACTAAAACATTATAGAGGTAACAAGAAACTCCCCATAACTGTAGGTTTAAGTAGAACAAAATTCCTGGATACAGCAAAACAAAGAAAAGACTTGCCATTTATTGCTCCTTCCATCAAATACTCTGACAAAACATGCAGCTATTGCACAGGTTAGCAATATTTATTCCTTTATTTTAAATTTATTTAGTCATGTAATAAAAAAAAAAAACTATGCAAGTCCATCCTCTGGGTACTGTGGTTTAGAAGAAAACTCAGGATTCACACTTCTCCGGCAACAGCTGTTTCAGAGCCTGTAATGAGATCTACAGGCCCCATACTGAACCAGGGCTGGATTAAAGTAATACTGGACTAGGCAGGCCTCATCCTCAACAGGGCATGTTCCCAGAGAAGGAACAGTTTAAAAGGACAGAAAAGGAGTGGGGGGGAATGAGCTGCATTGTGACACCAGAAAGCAGGTCTTACGAGGAAGGTTGTGCTAGGAGTGGCAAAAGTTTTATGAGGGCTGATCTAACAGGAGGATTGGATTCCCCTCCCCTTCCTTGGAAGTTGAAAGCCCGAAGAGAGATTGTATCCTTCAATGTCCTATTTCAGTCAACTATAATGCAACAAAAAACCTGCAGCACCAAGTCTCAATGCCCAGGTCAATTGCAGTGTAGTTGTTTGGGCTTGGGCTGAAGCATTGGCTTTGAGACCCTCTTCCCTTGCAGAGTCTCAGTGCCCGGGCTCCAGTCTGAGCCCAAACATCTACACTGCAATTTTTAGCCCTGCAGCCTGAGCCCTGTGAGCCTCAGCCAGCTGACCCAGGCCATTTGTGGCCATGCCAGGGGTCTCTTATTGCACTGCAGACATATCCTAAGAGATCAAGGAGAGTTTGATAAGCTCCTAATCATGTCACAAACTGAGGAGCTCCAGACTGGCAGGAAGTGAGCAAGGGGAAAACCTTATTTGGGGTAGCTCAGTAACTGGGCTGGACACTGATAAACCCCTAGGGCCTGGCGGGAGTGGGTTCGCCCCTCCCCCCCAAGGGAGCAATTAGAGCACACGAGGAGATTAAGGCTGCAGCTGTGGCCCCCTCTGGGATGACTAGGCTGGCAGAAATAGTAAGGTCACAACCTGGCCACCAAACCCTCCCACTAGAGGACCCATTGCATGGAACATTTCTTTAACACCACATCTGAACCTGTACATGCTTAGAGTATAAACATATTCACATAAGAAATATTTGCATATTAGTATTATAACATTTTTAAATAACACTTAAATAAGGGGAGACTGAGAGCTGCTAATACTTCAGCTGAGCAACCAGGTCTGCTCTTGCAGATGATTTTCCTGCAAGCAAACCTCCTGTAGTTCACCTCCAAAGAGTTCCAGTTTCATGAACAAGAGGATGTTTCCCAGATTAGGAAGACAAGGTGAAGGAAGGCTGAGCCCAATAGAGCCAGGGACTATTATTTGTGGGGAATGATTTTAGAGAAATCAATAACAGGGGAAATATCCCAGATGTACTCCCCTTCCATGTCCCCTTGCTCTCTTATTGGCCCCAAGGGAAATATTCTCTCTCCACAGAGAAATGTCTCTGGAAGATATTGTCCACTTCACCACCAGCCTTTCTGGAATGAAACTTCATATGATGTCAAGGACAAGGACTCCCTGCTGGCAAACTACTGGAGGTTCCCCAGACAGCGATGCTATTAAATGAATAGAGCTGAGTGTCTCTGAGATGCAGACAGCCTCACCTACCAGTCTTTCCTTCTGCTTGACACCGTGATATCAAGGCCTGGAATGAGAAGGGGAGATAGGACTGAAGAAGTCAGTTCTGCTCTTGTGGCACCTTCTGTGGCCAGCAACCCTCCTGTAATTTGTCACTAGGAAGTCTCAATCAGATAGAAAGTGGGGTCGTGGAAGTAGAGAATGAATAAATGAGAGAAGGAGTTTCTTCTTGTAGGATATGAAGGGAGCAGAGCAAAAGAGTCAAGAGAAAGGTGAGGAATTCTCCTTTCGAGTCTTCCTTTCTTCTCCAATCTCACGTCATGACTAGTCAAAATTTACTAGAAAAACATTTTTGTTAAAGCTGGAGTTAAGGCTCTGCTGCATTTCACTGTGTTTTACAAGCTAACAAATAAAACAAAAAACAAACTCCTGACCCACAGGAGGGGTGATTGGACCTATATTCTTCATGTATGTCATAGCCAAAAAAACAAAAAAACAAAAACCAACCAACCAAAAAAAAAAAACCACACAACTGTTTGTACTTGACAGCATGATCATATACAAAGTTATATGGAAATGGCGGCTCCACTACGGCTCACGTTTAAAACCAACATTAAAAATCACCAAAACTAAATGACACTTTGTTTTCCTTTTCAAAAATAATTATCTTTAGGAAGTGGAGACACCAGCTTTTTGATTCAATCTACCTTCCATCAAGACTCTATGTGAATCCTAACCAATTTTATACTTAAAAAACATCCCCCCTTTGGGACTGACATCATCCTTTAAACTAGGAATTTGGGGGAGATGGTTAGGAGATGTCCAGGTAATCTCCATGCCAGATTTTAACATTGAGACAGAAGAAAATGAAGTAAGAAAGGATACAGCCATGGGTAGGAGAATGGACATAAGGAGGAAGAGTAGAGTAGATACCAGTCTAATAGGTGATACTGGCAGCAGAATGTCTGGGCTTAATTGGGTAAAGAATGTGAATGAAGCCAAACAGCAAAATGTTTGTACACCAATGCGAGGAGCCTAGGTAACGAAATGGAGGAACTAGAGTTACTGGTGCAGGAAGTGAAACCAGATATTATAGGGATAACAGAAACATGGTGGAATAGCAGTCATGACTGGAGTACAGGTATTGAAGGGTATGTGCTGTTTAGGAAAGACAGATATAAAGTCAAAGGTGGTGGAGTAGCATTGTATATCAATGATGAGGTAAACTGTAAAGAAATAAGAAGTGATGGAATGGATAAGACAGAGTCTGTCTGGGCAAAAATCACATTGGGAAAGAAAGCTACTAACGCCTCCCCTGAGATAGTGCTTGGGGTGTGCTACAGACCGCCGGGATCTGATTTGGATATGGATAGAGACCTCTTTAATGTCTTTAATGAAGTAAACACTAAGGGGAAATGTGTGATCATGGGAGACTTCAACTTCCCAGATATAGACTGGAGGACAAGTGCTTGCAAGAATAATAGGGGTCAGATTTTTCTGGATGTGATAGCGGATGGATTTCTTCACCAAGTAGTTGAAGTACCGACAAGAGGGGATGCCATTTTAGATTTGGTTTTGGTGAGCAGTGAGGACCTCGTAGAAGAAATGGTTGTAGGGGACAACCTTGGTTCGAGTGATCATGAGCTAATTCAGTTCAAACTAGATGGAAGGATAAACAAAAATAGATCTGTGACTAGGGTTTTTTATTTCAAAAGGGCTAACTCTGTGCATTTGGGCATTGTGCAGGAGGTCAGACTAGATGATGATAATGGTCCCTTCTGACTTTAAAGTCTATGAGTCTGGATAGAGGAGACACATTTGACTCCCAGGAAAGTGAAGATCGGGGTGGGCGGAACCTCAGCAAAGTGATTGGTGCCAGTATAATAGGTTGAAGAGACGAATTAATCTGAGCTGGAACTGATGGCACCAAGGACCTGTGTTTTTGCCAGTGCTGGGTGCATTAGTGGAGCTGAGGACACTAGTGGTGGTTACAGCAAAGGAGAGTCCACAGGGAAAGGCAAATCAGATCCCTTGCCAACAAGAAGACCTGTGGCACCTCAGGTAAATGTATCAGTGTTAACAGTGTCAAAAGACTCGACACAGGTGAAAAAAGCAGTCTTGACAGCCCCAAAGGAGTCAGTGTTGCTGCCTCAGACAGGATCAGTGAGTGTTTGCATTTGTGAAGCCTCAAACCAGTACTGGAAGACTTAGCAGAAAAGTTCTGGCTCTTGTCTGCATCAGAATGCCTGGAGCACTTTGACGAGGCTGACAGTGAAGACAAAGCGTAATATTTCTCACCAGACTTGTGTTTTGAGTCAGACGCAGCTGGAGGAGCACTTCTTGTTGATTGAGTCCCCTTCCACATGGCTGGGGGCTCAGTTCTGATGCAGGATGCACCTTCTCTTTCATGAGTGAATTTTAAGATGAAATTCCCTCTCTTTTTCAATCCGCTAGAGGAGAAGATACTAATACGAAACCTTTGAAGTCCTCCTCGTATTTGTCCCCTCACGGCCTTCATCAAAACAAAATCAAGCAGCTCTTCTGCCTGTCTGTGAAAATGCTGCATGTGGCACACTGCTTAAAACCTGGGGATTGTGTCATACTAAAATTCTCCAGGTAACTACAAAACTAAATGACTACTAAATACTCTACTATATCTATATACACTGAAAAGTCTTAAGGTGCTGGCTAACCAAAGCAAGTGGTAAGGGCAACTCCAACTCTCACCAAGGGTGGTGAGCCACTGAAAGGAACACAGCAGACACGCCCCTTTTAAGCCCTTGCCTGTGCATGAGGAGAGCAGAGCAGCATGCGCCACTTATTTATCAGCAGTACCATTGTCTCCGACTTGAGTGCATTGGGCGCACATATATCTGCAGTGTAATGTAAATGTGCAAATCACTTGAAGAACTTGACTTTCTAAATGGTAGGAATGCATGAAGCACAGTAAGTTTTCTATAAGTAAGCAAAGAAAGCTGTCCATGGGTGCACAGCAACACATATAGTGGACACGGGGCGGGCGCTCTTCTACAAACTTGAGAAGAGGCCATACATGACATCAGCAAAAAAACAGGAATGTTAAGTTCTTCCATGGTCCATTGTCTTTGCAGATAGGCCATCAGCACTGTCTGGCTTCTTCACTGTTGTACCTGAAAGGCTAGTTGTGGGTGTCACCCAGAGTAAGCACAATTGAAATACAGATACATAGTCAATATTCCTAAATTTAGATACAAAAATGATATATGCATACAAATAGGATAATCATATTCAGAAATCATAACTTTTCCAATGACACCTCACATGACCTGTCTTGTACAAAATGCATCATAATAATATCACTATGAAGAATTTGGAGTGCAGCGTCACACATCTGATCCCAGGTTGACAGAGACCACCGTGACCTCTCTTTAAACTTTTATGATCTATGGAAGAGTTTCTCTCAGATTCTAAATATTGTTATAGAACATCCACTACCATTACAGAAGTTAAAACAGATGGCCTTTATGTACAGCTTAAAGAAGTGGTCCCCAAACTGTGGGGCACGTCCCCTAGGGAGGTATGGAGGAATGTTCAGGGGGCACAATGGGGCCAAGCTCAGCCTCCACAGTGGGAGGGGAGGGTGCACTACCCAACCTCACTCTGCCCACAGCTCTGCTTCAGCCCTGCCTCACTCCTGGCTGCAGCTCTGGCACCAGCCGCAGCCCTGCTTCTGGCCCTGGCTCCTGGCCCCGCTCCTGGCTGTGGTCCAACTACCCAGTTCTACTCCCAGCCCCAAATCCCTACCCTGACCCCAGTTCCGCACTACAGCTCCCAGGGAAGCACGGACAGGTTCCATTATGGGTAAGAGGGGTGCAACAGAAAATGTTTTGGGACCACTGGCCTAAAGGGCTAACTCCTGAAATCCAGATGAACTTCACTTTGCACAGGACCCAGCCTGGGGTGGGGAGAGGGGAAGGAAACAAAAGCAGTTTATGTCACCTCTATGCCTCTGAGATATATCACTGGGGGCAGATTCAGCTTCTGGTGTAAGTTACAGCAGTTCTAACTTGCACTCTTGTTGCAATGGCCCCCAAAGGCTACTCAGGCTGCTGCTGATTAGCAAAGTATAGAGATGTTCCAGTTTTCCCCTCTCCACCCAGCCACAAAGCTACATTGTGGGAGAGAAGGAACAAGATGGGGACTGTGTAGGTTGGTTATGACTAGCCCTGTACTACCTAGACATTCCCCTGTACTGGGGGATCCTCTCATATTGGCTAATCCAGTTTTGCAACCTTGCACTGGCTGACTGTCAAAAGCAGCTGAAGTGAGTGTCAGGTTCTGCCTAATGTGTTTTATGCTGTCTGGACAGATAGTAGAAAGATCACATATTAATGTACATGATTTCAAAGGGGCTGCACAAGTCAATACAGATGCAGCATTGTGTGTACAGCTGACATTTAGATTATAAATAAAAATTCTCTCTCTACTTACGGAATCTTTTCCACTTGGCAAACAACTTGTGATGTGGATTCCAGCAGAATGGGACTCAGGAAACTTTCATTGTGCTCTTGACTCAGTCATTGACTGACTCCCTTTGTGACTATGGGCGAATCGTTTAACTTCTAAGTATTACTTTTATGGTTCTGTTTTTCTTACTTATTTGTTCTAAGCATCATTGACATCAGCAGAGTGCTAGGAACAAAATTAAATGAATTTGTGATTCCAGAAACCAATCAGGACACTTTCAGAGTAAGGTCCTGCTCAATATGAGTAAGGGTGGCAGAATGTGACTGTAGCAACTAAGCCTCTGAGCAAAAATTGATTTTTCTGAAACATAGTGGAGAGGTTGCAATGTTCATTTAGGCCCAAATCCTTAGTCACACACTAACACCATCAGTCTTTCTTTCCATCTTCAGCCAGAATCATCTTTCTACCACCTGAATCTGTGAGCAATGCTTGAGTTAGAAATCACAATTCAGTATTCTGGACATGATTGTGTTGTCAAAAATACTGAACATCCCTGAAAATGATGTGGCAGAAGTAACAGAGTGTACATAAATAAAGCTTCTATTTGACACCAATATCTTGGTCACCATAAACAGAAAGGTTGTAAAGAGAAAAAACAACATTAGTGGGTGCTCAGATACCATGTGAGGAGGGCCATGTAAGTGCTTGGGAAGAGGGTGGCAGTACCTCTTTAATACATTGCTAAATTCACATTTAGCAAGTTTTTTATTTTAATAAAAATATATCAAACTGCCAGCTGGCTTCTTCTAGACTTGCAAATAGATTAAAGCCCTGATATTAAGCAGTCATTTTCATTAGTGTTTAAATGTCCCCCATCAAGAATGGAAGAGAGAGGCAGCTAAAAAGACTGATGATTGGTCAAGTCTACCATTTCAAGCCAGCATTGGCTGAGGATGCTGCTGTCCTATCAAATTCTTCAGTTATTTTAGATTCTCACATTCAGTATAACAGAACTGAGTTTTCTAGTTAATGGTCTAAAGCAACATTGAATAAATACAAATAGTTTAATCTCCCTGTGAGGTCACCCCCTCCCACACTGGTGAGTATAATTAGGAAAATGCTACATTGCATGTCTTGAATAGTGAATGTAGTTGATTGTTAATCATATTTACAAAGTTTATATGAAAAATATTTAAATTCATGAATGCTCTAACTTTTCTTTGCCATACCATTAAAACTTGAAAAGTGTCTCAATGTATAATACTGTATTGGTAGCGTATTGATTTTTTTTCTGTGGTATCCTCTTGGGAAAATTGTTAGACAACAAAATTCCAGATGTAAGGAAACTTTTAGTTTAAAAAGAGGGATATTATTTTTTGATGAACATGTTGCAGGGGGGATGGAGATACACAGTTGTAAACTGACAGAGAAGTACATTCACATTAACAAATAAGCTGTAATATATTACAAAATATTGGAGAAATCTGTCTTATGAAGCCTATTTTGCAGAATGAATTGTGAAGTATATTTTATCTGTATTTTACACCAGTGTAATATTGATTTCCTACAAAAACACACTAGATAAAAGATTTACGTGAAGCATAGGAAATCTCATTTGACCAACAAACAGTAACCGCTTCATATCTGCAGTATGAACAATGGCAAAATCAGAAATGCTTCACATATTTTGATAATTAAAAAACATTTGAGAACATTGTTAATTTTTTAACAAAATCAAGCACTCGAGAGCACCAAATGATTAATAATGTAAGAAGTAATTTGTCTTCGCTAATGAAGTCAGTGGTAAAAATTGTACAGTGGCAATTTGTATAAGTGGATATTTCCAAATAGATTAACAAAAGACTGAAAGAGAAAAAAAAACAGTGAAGCAGAGTTTTGAGATAATAGATTTTAAGAAGTTTCTGGTAACAATAATTACTTTAAAAATGGTGGCCAAGATTTTCCAAAATGGCTACTGCTTTTGGACAACTTGGATCATGGGTGCCCAGTTAGAGACACCTCAAGGCCTAATTTTCAGAAGGTAAGTACTCAGTACTTTCTGTAAATCAAGCCCTTTTAGAAGTCTCAGGCTGGTCTCCCAAAAGTGAGGCACCCAAATCACTAATCACTTTACAAAACATTGATTAATAAGAGTTGCTTGATTCTCTTAGGCATGTGAAATGGATGACTATGCAAGAGTCAGCTTCAGCAGCTGAACCCTGTTTATCCTCATCACTAGAAAGTACATACGCAGTGCGGTCAGCCCCAAGCATTCACAAATTACATGTCAGGAACCAAAAACTCCTGAGATTTGCTTGAAAATAATGGGATTTTAAAAAAATTACTTTTGGATCTTTCCCCCCTCCCCTTTGGTTTCTGAGCATTTAGAGTTCACATACTCCACCTTTCCTCCACAACTATGAGGGCTAGAAATCTACTCATTTTTAAATGAAAAATGAAATTCTCACTTTATTTACATGACTCACAAAGCTAGGACTATAAAGGAGGGAGAACCAAATGCCATGAATGTTGAAACTACACCAAGAGTTTGTTACACTACTGTTAAAACCTGGCCCATTTCCCACCTCTGGATCCAACTCCTGGACCCCATGTCCTCCTGTGTCTGAGTAGTGACTGATCAATGTTCCTAGGTCTTGGTGTCTCTTTTGCAGTCCCAAGGTATAGACTCCATGTCTGGCATCCTACCTGGCCCAGCTGTCTACATCCTGGAACCAATACCTCAACACTCCTAAGTCCTCAGTTGCTTGGATGTTTACCCCCAGGACTATACCTTGCTGTAGAAGGGACAATCATATATCACTAATGCCAGGAATATAGGTTTAGCATAGGAATTTCTTAACTACAGAGACCCTTACTCTTGAAAGCACTGAAGAGTTAGAGAGCCTTGAAGAATAACAAACAGTCCTAACCACAATCTCCCTGATCTGAGCTCACTCACTCCTGTGAATCCTGCGTTTGGTCAGAGTCCTTTAGTCAGGCAGCCTTTCCTGCTTTCTGGCTCTGGTTGTTTTTCGTCTAGTGGTGGTTGGTCTCGTGACTCTCAACCCCCTTAAGAAAAAAAAAACAAAACAAAAAAACAAAATAAACAAGCAAACAAACCCTTGTGATGCCACCCTCCGCCTTCCCCCCATAAGGCTTTATGGAATGTGCTTATGAATGTATATATGACATAACTAGAATATGTTTTAGGCTACATATGCCATGTAACATATCTGTGTAAAGGTCATGAACTACTGAATGTAATCATCCTATTTGTATGCATGTATCATTTTTGTATTCAAAGTTATGAATATAGTCTGGGTACTGGCTTGATTTTAACTAGCTTAGTAGAGCATTTGCTTAGTAGATTTTAACTAGCTTAGTAGACTAGTTGATTTTAACTAGCTTAGTAGAGCAGCTTCTTGAGAAAAGTGCAAATTAAAAGCCCAGTCAAAAAACACTTACGCCAACAATGAACTTGAAGATGCCAATCCAAATCTAAGCCTTCCCAGGAATGTGGCTTGTCTGGTAAAAACTAAGTCATGCACGGACATGTGGTTTTCCCATGTGACTCCAAAACTCCATCTTGGAGCTGGACTTTGCATAGGAGTGAGGAGTGGGTCTCCACTCACATGAGTAAGTCTATTTAACCCCCTGGGAAACCCCTCCATTTTGTCTTCAGATGGCTAAAGAGATAGCCTCTCCACCCTCAAGGATACCTGAAAGAAACCGGAACAAAGGACAGTCACTACAGGGAGTGTGAGTGATTGCTGGACCCATACTAGTCTGTAAAAGGAAGCTTACTGGAACTGGTGAGGTTTTATTTGTATTCAGTTTCTTAGACATAGACTTGCATGTTCTATTTTATTTTACTTGGTAATTCACTTTGTTCCATCTGTTACTACTTGGAATCACTTAAATCTTACTTTCTGTATTTAATAAAATCACTTTTTACTTATTAATTAACCCAGAGTATGCCTTAATACTTGGGGGGGGGGGCAGCAAACAGCTGTGCATATCTCCCTGTCAGTGTTATAGAGGGCGAACAATTTATGAGTTTACCCTGTATAAGCTTTATACAGAGTAAAACGGATTTGGGGTTTAGACCCCACTGGGAGTTGGGTATCTGAGTGTTAAAGACAGGAACAATTCTGTACGTTGCTTTCAGTTAAGTCTGTAGCTTTGGTAAATGTGGTTCAGACCCTGGTCTGGGTTGGAGTAGACTGGCGTGTCTGGCTCAACAAGACAGGGTGCTGGAGTCTGAAGCTGGCAGGGAAAGCAGAGGCAGAAGTAATCTTGGCACATCAGTTGACAGCTCCCAAGGGGGTTTATGTGATACAACCCATCACAAACCTTCTCTCCTCTTTAGTCAGCTAGAGAAATTAGAGCTCTCCCAGTCCCCGTGCTGGGGATTTCAGCCACCAGACGGTTTCTGTGTAGAGAATCCATTCAAAGTCAATGGTCCTTGCCAGAAGCAAAACCATACTTTTGTAGGGAAGAGTCATTCAACACTGATGGCTTATGAGCTCTCTAGGAAGTTCTGCACCCCCTACCATGAGCTCAGTATCCAGAATACACTGGCCTTGTCAGGGCTAGACTGGTTTGTTTCACTCATAGAACAAGAGTTAGAACACAAAACAGAAAAGCCAAGACAAAATGAAGTTCATCATTTGACACAGACTGCAGTCACAACTGCAGTGTTGCCAACATATAAATTTATTGCAAGTCCAACAGTTCTGCCTTCTTCTTCAGGAGCTCTTGTGAGGCCATAATGTGTGCCTGTCCTCACATTGACTTTGAAGCAGGTGTTTGCACTCACCTCCCTCCCACTTCCAGCAGCCATCTGCTCTCCCCTCCATGGCCTATATAAGTACCTGCTTCCCTGATCCCTTCCCTCTCCTGAGTGCTCTTATCCCACCCGACTCCTGGCTCCCTTGAGTCCTGCCCCCTCCCACTGTCTCAGTCTTTGCTGCTTCTCAGCCCCAGAAGGTACTTGTTACCCAGCCCCTCCCCCCACCACTGGCTCAAGCCCTCCCTATTTCTGACTACCTACAACCCCTGCTTCCCAATCTGACCCTTTCCCTTCTCACCCATCTCTCCCAGTTACCTGGCCCCTTCCTTGCTCTCCCTCCCACTAACCCCACTCTCCACTCCAAGTCCTGGCAGGTATCTGATATCCTCCAGCCCAATCCCCACCTCCTCTCAGTAATCTGGAACTCCTATACCCCATCCTTGCTATCTCCTCCCTCTCATTGGCTTAGTGTTCACTACTCCCCAGCCCCAGTAGGTACCCACCACCCAACCCCTTTTCTCACTACTCAGTTGCATAAAAGGAACCTGATGCCCTGAGCCCTTCCTGCGCCTGGCATCTACAGCTACTTACTCTGCCCGCCCCCAGAGCTTCTGCCCTCTCATCCCACAAACTCCTCACAGCCCCAAACTTCGTCTTCCACCCCATTTACCCTCAGAGTCTTTTTGGGAGAATCTCATGGTCTTGATTTCGCCCACTACTCCACAAGCTTCTCAGGGTTACTGGCTGACTTGCTCCCCATCTTTCCTTGGGGGATTGACAAGATGGCTCACTCTCCTCCCCAGCCTTCAGTTCCCTTCCTTATGCAAACAGAGATCAATTGGGGGGAACCCTTCTCGCTCTGGGAGTGGGGAGGTAAAAATGTTAATTCCTCCTCTGTCTCTCTCCCTGCCTTGTGGAATTGGGAGCTAAGGCTGAGCCCCACTGCCCCTTCCCTCCTTATCCCACTGTCTGGGAGGTATATGTACATTGCCACAGGGAGGCATTTCAATATACCCTCTCAGTAATGGCTGCACTCTGCCTCACAAGCAGTTGCTTGGAGTAGCATTGTCCTGATTGCTCAGCCTGCAGCAGTAGCATCCTCTCAACCTCTCTGCCTGAAAATGTGCCCTTCTCCATGCCTTCCTCTCTTGCCATGGCTGCCCCTCCTTCTGCTGATTAGGAGTAAGGGAAAGCTAAGCTCTGACTCCTACATCTTCCTCTGCATCCCCCAATCCTGACAAAAGGCTTCCTGCAGCAGAGCCCTGGGATCTGGGGTAGTAGCAAGGCCCACAAGAATGTAAGGGGAGTATGAAGTGATTATTGTGGGAGAGACGGTGGCAGTAGCAACTGACTTTTATGGGGCAAATGAAGTTTTGTGCAGCTCCATGTGTGATGTTCCTCATTTGTGAGAAAGTCTCTAATGTCCCTCCCACGCCCCCGTGCAGTGGCAGCAGAGAACCATGGAGGGGAGATTAGTGACATTTTTACATTGTAAAGAAACCTCACACATGGAGATGTGGAAACATTGGCAGCTAAGAGAACAAGTGGCTGCCAGGACCTGGGAGGGCAAGACCTAGAGAGCAAGACCTATAGGCACCTGCTCCAAATCTGCATAAAGGCAAGAGCCCTTCATGTTATTGCCAGGGGAACTGCAGCAGAGGCCAAAATCTTTTCCTTTAGTAAATACACCAGTTTGGCCATACTGTGCTTGTCACAGACTCATTGGGAATAGACTGGGGAAATAAAGTATCAGAAGACAGACTAAAAACTGTGATTTTTAAAGAGGCTCATTATGTTTTCAGGTCTGACTCGTGATCTTTGAACTCATGGGGCAGGCGATACTGCAACTACATAACAGAGTAAATATATTTTAAACAGACAGAAAGCATAACAGATAATGAAGCATACATTTCCCAGCACATACAGTATGTGATCATCCTCACAAAGGCCTGTCAAGTGCCATGCATCTTACATGACACTCATACACAAAGTCCTGCTGTGTCTCATTCCCAAAGCCCTCCTGTAATGTCACACATCCAGCAGAGCTTCAAGGAGGCAGAAAAGTTTGCCCTACAATTACTCATTCTCACTACTGGAGCTACTGTGACACTTGCTAAACAGCTAGCCAAGCTGTCTCTCTCCTCCTCCCCTCTCGCTGCACCTCTTCCTAGATCAGGAAGGAAAAGCAGCCAGCATTGAGAAGTAAGGAAGGAAAAGGTAGTAACTATGACCAGCAGTGACAAAGTGAAAGCCTTCTCGTGCTCCCCATTGCTTGCTAGCTCTCCAAGGACTTGTCACACAATCCCACTACCACCTCACCCCTTCCCCAAATCCATCTAAAACCTTATGCTCCATAATTATGCAGCTTCAGAATTCGCAGCTACACCCATGATACATTGTGCTCCAGAATCTAAATTTTCATTACAAAAAACCCACCACACACACACACACACACATACACACACACAAAACAAAACTTGTGCCTTATTGCAGAGATAACCTTGAAAACATGAATCAAGAGTAATGCCAGGTTTACACTAAAAAGTTAGGTTGACCCAGCTACATCACTCAGGGGTATGAAAAAAATCCACACTCCTGAGAGATGTAATTAAGCTGACCTAACTCCTTGTGAAGACAGCGCTGTCAACCTCACTAACGCCTCTTGGGTTGGTGCATTAACTACAGCCATGGGAGAACTACAACATTTCTAGTGATATAGTCTAATTGATGCAGTGTTGTCTTTTCTAACCATAGCTCTGAGAGGTGCTAACCGCTGCCAGTCAGCTCAATGACTTATTAATTTTGAAAATTAACGACACTTCAGTGTCATCACTGTTATCTGTTTCACTGCTGATCATTTTCACAGAAATGTCCAGTTAATTTGTTTATCACACAATCCAGAAAAAATAACACAGGCACTAAAGTACTTTGTTATTACTCTTATACTTAGTTCAATAACACCCCGCTCCCCAATTATTCATTTATCTTTAGCTGTTGCAGAATTTCTACTACCTTGCCAGAAAATTCCAGAGACTATGCAACAAAATTTTAGTCCATCTTGTTTGAATATAAAATGGGGCTTTGCACATAAAAAGCACTAAGGACACTGGCATAGGAGAAACACTTATGGAAAAGTAGTACTTTAAGTATGTTTAATAAGTTCAACAAGATTATCGATTTAAGGCACAGTGTACTCAGAACAAAGTACAACTGTTGGGAGTGAAAGGGTGGATCACTCAATCGATACTGGCTTTGTATTAACGTCACCTAGTGGGAACTTTTACCATTAGTAAATAAAACTTTTCTGTAGTAATAATGGCAAAATTATTTCAAATTCATTAAAAGGAATCTCAGTCCTGATTCTGAGTTTTAAAATTAATTTTTAACAAACAGAAATGTTTTCACATTTAATTTAAAACCTGCAGTTATAGAAGTGAAAAACCCTATTGAAAGGTTCGTAGTGTACAATCATGCCCCCTAAACATAACTCATTGGTGATTCAGTATTACAGACAGAGCAGCCACTAAAATACAAGCAGCCCATGGGTACTACTAAAATATCTACTAACCCAATATGTCAACCAGCTGAGGAACACCAGTTCTGAACATGGGCACTTAGATCATGCATTGGGGCCCTCAAATGGGTATTTAAGTGCATAGCATGAACAGGTACGCATCTGAGAACCCATATGAGTACACTCATGTACAGCACAGACATCCACTTTTGGAACATCTCTGCTGTATACTTCTACTAAATGCTTCTTTCCAGAAAACTAAAGCATCTGTTCCTGAGTTAGAGCTCCAAATGCCCCTTAATATCCTCCTAGTGGTCAGAGCAAAAATTGTTAATCAAATCTTTCGAAAGTTGTTCATCCAATCTTTAGTTTTATGACTGTCACATACAACGATATGCTTTGTAAAAGGGATGGGATTCTTCATAAATTGTAAACATACCTGTGAAGTACCTCAATCCATGGCTGAGGTATACATGAAGATACCCTTTGTTGTTAAGCAGTAAAAAGCACAGCAACACCGTGCAATAGATAAAATATTATTAGTAAACTGCACATTGGGAATTCTGCATGCATTATATAACACAGTTTTGTTAACTGACCCCTTTAAAGCTTTAAAAGCCAAAATTTTCAGCAATTATAGTATTCTTGCAGTGAGCTCATTAGAAGTAAAGTGGCAGACTTGAAACCATTTCTAAGTTGATATGTTTTGCCCATGACATCTCCCAGAAATAGAGAGAGTACATAATAATCCAATGCCTCATGCAAAATCAATTATTTTTTAGTTCAGGATCCTCAGTCACTGAAACAGGATATTACTTTATGTCCTGAACAATACCTTGTTCTAGTTTCTAAGGAAACCAGTAGCAAAACTAAGTTTACAATGATGCATCCTCAAGAAATTGACTACAATGTCATTCTCCAGGGTATCATTACAAAGTGCTATTTGCATTTAAATTTCTATAACCCTTAAGCAACTGAATTGTTTGTTTATAAGCACAGATATGATCTATCAGGTACCCAGGTGCTATTCCTCCTCCCCACCCCTGCCCTCCAGGTTAGCAATATATTTAGCTTCCATATCTGAAATACCATTTTTACATTTGTATTTTATAATTTTGGTTCCATACACAGTGAGACTGCTGTTCAAGCCTCGATGCATAACGTGTACTTCATTAATAAAAGTAGCTCATTTTGTTGCACACGTGGTGCAACTAGGCTAAGTGATGTTGCTGTGTGTTACAAAGAACAATATCTATTTTGCACGCAGGGCTTTGGGAGTCTTGGGCTAAGCAGTGTGGTTATAGGTTCCTAGGGGAAGTCAAGGAAAAGCCCAGATTTTTCTTGACAGACACTTGTCTCTTTTGTCAAAAAGAAACAACAAATATTCAGATGAGTGACTGATGCTTTTATAGTTGAAAACTCTCCTGACAAACTACTCTGCTGACCAAAGATGACAGGGCCCTGACATCCTGCTTCGGCCTTCAGAATATATAGAACTGTTGTAAAAGCTGTTCACATAGGATGCAATCATAAAAAACAAAGACTCAGGGGCTATTTCCCCCCCAGTGAAATCAACATCGATTTATCATCTAGCAGCAACCTCTTTCCAACTGCTTTCCTTTTCCCTGTTGTTTTAAGACTTTACACTTTTAAATTTGTAATTATTTTTTGCCAAAAAATCTAAAATCTGTAAATTTATTCTGTATTTAGTGAAATAGAACCTACCAAACATGATTAAAAAAAGGTTCTTCTAAACAAAATCACTTTTGATTAAGCGATCATACTCAGAAACACAGAACCTGAATAGAAGAGGCTCTGAATTGCAGTTAGGTAGTTGCAAATGCAGCCTTCCACAATAAAACAAATGTAATTAAGTAATGTTCTACCCATGGCAAGTACAGCCATTGATTTGGATCAGAGTTTTTAGCAGAAAATTAATTTAGCGAAATAATTGTGAGTCAGTCTTTTTTCTTAAGCTTTTCTCCTTTATTACACTCTGCTCACTCTTCCATATCAACATGTATGATAAATTCATTGCTTCTGCAAAGTACAAAATTATAAACCTGAGAGAGGGAAAGAATTCTTCTGGGTATCTGCAAACACAAGTATACTGCCAGCTGATTGTCTGTAAGGTTTCCTGTACTTTTCATCAATATGCCTTAAGCCTGACCTGGAAGATCCCCTTCAATTGATGGAAGCAAGTAATTAAGTCTCTGTGCTCATTACAACCTGTGCAATCTCATGAGCAAAGAGTGCCCTTTGAGCCAAACATCTTGGTGGTTTTATGACAAAGACATTTGTAATGTGAGGTTAACAATTAGAGTCAGACAGAATGTTCTTCTCATGGGGCTTGACACTCACTGAAGTGCTACAATCACTAAACTCATTTGAAAAGAGACTGGTTTAAAACCAGTTTCTGGGAGGCAGATGGCTTTTTGATTCACCAGTTTAGTCATCTAGCCTTCCTGTTTCCCCTTTCAACTCTCACCAAGCTCAGACTCCACCCTTAGGATGTGGATTGGGAATGTTTGCTGTTTGTCAGCATGCATATAATAAAACACAAATGTAGGGCTGTATTTGGACAATAGGGGGCACAACTGCATATGCCAGTCTCAACCAGTCCAACAAATCCTGGGGTTGATGGAATCTGAAGCTGGTTCTGGATTTTGTGGCTGGTCCATATCACTATAATGGGGTGAAATGCTGGATCTGAACTCTCCAGACTTTGAGGTACAGGGGGGGTGAGGAAACAGGAAAGATATAATGGTTTGATATCCAAATATTATAGCTTGTGCTTGTCTCTATATCTCACGTGAGCAGCAGTCAGGTGGCCTGAAGATTCCCAGGCCTTATCCTGCATTGTGCAAATGGACAGACCACACACAAATCTGCTGGGTTCCTAACTGTGAATGCTCACCAGTGTTCCAGTCACAGAAAGCCAACATGTAGCCTAAAGTAGGCCAGAATCAGGATGGAAAACTACTCACGCTGTGATTCTGCTTGCGTATTTTGCAGCATTGACTATAGACCGCTGGTAGCCAGAATCTGGCACTAAAATTACATTTTAAGGGGAAAATGAAAGGGAGGAGGTTGTTTGTTTTGGGTTTTTTTGTTTGTTTGTTTGTTTTTTACACTTACCAAGACCTGAGTTCAGACCCTGTATGTTCCTCTTGTAAGAAGCAGACCTCGTTTTGTGCTACTTCAGGTGTCAGTTATGCCACCATCTCTTACTTGGGTAGCAGACTCCTCCTGGGGGCTTAAACTTAAGTCTTTGAAGGCAAATGAAAAAGGAACACATTTGAAGCAGTTTTATTTTAACCATTTCTTTCTCAATTCTTTTTGGCAGTGAAAGAATAGTATAGAAGGATGAAATAATCAGTGGCTGTGTAGGGTAGGAATGGGTGGTAGAACAGGGTTAATTGGACAGAGGCAGGAAATGGGGAGTTAGAGAAGAGGAATCCAAAAGTAGCAGAAAGGCTGGTGAGCGGAAACGTTGGAGAGGAATGAATGGCATGCAAGAAGGAGACTTGTTGGCACATGTTGAACAAATACAACTATGCAGACAACCAGAGGGGCAGTGCAAAGTGCATCTGACAGATATGAAGCAGAAGTGTGGCTGGGGCAGAGAGACAAGGAGTCAAACAGGAAAAGCAGTTAAAGAGTTAGCCACGATGACTAGTCCATGTGATCGAAGGGTTTGAGTGCTCTTGGATGGTTGAAAAGAAAGGTTACTTACCAGTAATAGCAGTCCTGTGAGAGCATTCCCACTGCATACTCACACTTGTGTAGGGTGACCAGACAGCAAGTGTGAAAAATCAGGATGGGGGTGGAGGGTAATAGTAGCCTATACAAGAAAAAAAAGCCCAAATCAGGACTGTCCCTACAAAATCAGGATATCTGGTCACCCTAGGTGGGATGCACGTCCTGGCACTGCTGAACTTTGGAAATCTAGAAGAGTAACGCAGTCCCAACTGGCATGAGTACCTCCTTATGGTTAGAAGAGTGTATCATCCCCAGTGGCTTCAATTCCGCTAAACCCATGTCCACCAAAGAACAGAATTTGGAGGCAGAGGGAACAGTGGGTGGGGATATCAACAACACTTTCAGAATTGCAATTGATGGTAAATAACCTCTCTTTTTCAAAGTGGCTTGGGCATATCCGTATGCGTGTGTATCTAATCAGCAGCACAGCCCACAGGACGGTGTGGTGAGGAGTTCAATTAACCAAGGATTGAAAAACTGCCCTTTTAAAATGAACATCAGATCTAGATGCGAAGATGAGAGAGTAGTGCTCCATGTTCTGAGTAAAAGCTAATTTTAACACAGAGAACTATGGCAGGACAGCACCACCTCTAGAATAGCATGTCTACTACCAACTGCTTCACAGACCACTTGTGATGGTCTTGAGGGCTGTGACAACTTGCCTGCCATTATATTTTCTTTAGCTGCAAGGTGCAGGGGCTACAAGATGTATTCAATGTGCCCAAGAGTTGCTCTGAGCATCTTTGGTGGGAAGTGATTGCTCAGTGGAAGCACCCCTTGCTAACGGAAGAAAAACATTGCTCTTTTGTTGTCCATCAGCTTTATGTACCATTAACAACAAATTTTGGTTAACCTTCTTTTTTGTGTTGGTAAAGGTTAAAGGTCTGCTTTGATTTTCGTCAGATGAAAGGTTTGTTCAGCACCATATTCATCCTCATTCAGCTGCTTTGGCAGCAAAGCCATATTTCTTCAGATAAAAAGAAAAAAAGAAATAGAGTTAAATTAATATTCGATTTAAGGTTGGGTCAGTCCTTGCAACATCAACACATATTCTCAGGGATTTACAAAGATTTGCTGTCTGCTAAAACACAAAACATAGGCAGAGAGCACATTTTGGGGGGCGTGAAACTTGAAGCTAATTTGTTTGGTTTTGAGCTAAACATTCCTAAAATATAAATCAGGATTTTAAATATACTTTATTACACCATTGTAATTGGGATTAGTATACATTCATATGACAACAAAACAAGCATTTAAAATTAATGTAGAGGAAAGCTGTAGGTAGGAGACATTTTTAAAAATAGTGTAAGTATGTAGTAGTTTGCCTACTATAATGCTTGATTTTTAGTATAGAGATTGTGTGTGTATTATAATTTTAGACAGAGATCTGTACAATTATTACATCTTAAAATCAATATAGAATTAAAATTCAAATGCTTTTAAAAGACATTTTGCAAGTCATTAGTCTCTAATTTGAATCAGACACTTAGTGTTTAAAACAAACAAATTTAAGACTAAGGAGTAATTTCATTTAACTAAATAGTCATTCTACATGGAGATGCACATTATATGTACCCAACAAACGAACATTTTTCAGTCTGAGCGCTTTCTTCCAGTGTTTAAAAGGTATATTTTAATCTTAGAAATAAGTTTAAATTTATAAACTAAAAGTTAGATTAACTATTATAAAAAGGTACTATTATTTTGTTAGAAAGTTTTGTTGAATTTCACAAAATATTGAGAAATATAGAAAGGACACATCCATAACATATAAAAAACAAAACACACCAACCAAATGAAATATAAGAAATAAAAGAAAGATGTGGATACCCACAAAAAACATTTAAAAGAATGTTGAGTGTGTGAATAAAATCAAGAAAATTCGCAGTTAAGGGTGAAACGTGCCATATGTTATCCAGTGCTTGGGCACAATTTACTTCTGTTGTAATGCCCCCTGTGATGCCTCGAAATTAAGAACATATGGTATATTTCCCTTTACTGTAAATAATTGGGGTAGTGGTGGTGATTTGAAAGATGGATTTCTATTTTGTAAGTGTTTAGTTTGCTGGGTCCAGCAGCTGACCTTGTAAATTCATTGCATTATCCTGACAACAAAGTATCAGATGTGTAATGGTCTGATTCAGTGTGCAGCTGAGCGCCTCCTGAGAGGTGCTGAGCCCCCACAACTACTAGTGAGTTAAGTGGGAGTTGAGGCTCCTCTGTCTCACACACAATGAAGCTTTATTTTAGGAACTAAAGGCCACACATTGCCCTGAATTGCCACATGAAATTACCATTGACTTTGACTCGCACATGTACAACTATCATTCAAGGGAGTATACAGGAGATAACATTTAGCAGTTCTGTACTCTCTAGGCACATTGAGCTTTAATTTGCCTGCCATGTCATAAGCAAAATAGAAACAGTAGCAAAGTCACATTGTCCTTAATATTGATATCTAATGGGTAAGGGTAAAGTGGGCAAGTGTTATTTTGGAACTTTGGCATCTACTCAGGCTGCTCTACTGCAACACCTGGTATTACTGCCAGTCTAATGGGCACACATTTCATTACATCACAAAAAGCCACTTCAACAACTCAGCCTCAACATCATTTGAATTTTTCACTCTTTTATCTTTATGTGTTTTATATCTCAAGAAAGTCTTATCTCTCCAGGCTACTGAGATAAGATAATGCTCTGTAACAAAGCCCAACAGAATGAAAAAAGAGAACATTCCAGAAGATAATGGCTACTGCCACAGTGACTGCACTGGGTTCGAATGTCACCTGGTAGGCACACACTGCTGGTAGTTCAGTGCCATATACATAAATCGACATAATATACCAAGACACTGAATAGGTGTTAGGAACTATGGCAATGGATGCTGTTATAAGAGCCAAGGCGGAGAAAGAGAACATAAATTAGAGAACTCTAAAGATGGGGAATGTGTTTAGGAAACCTCTAAAAGAGTGGAATAATTTCTTTTTAAACAGAGAAGTGTGTTGCTGAAATATCAGAAATATAATTGGTAACCTATATAGTCATGAAATACAGTTATCCAAATTCTGAGGTGATGTAATGAGATGTAGGGCAGTTATAGCTGCTTTAATAGAAATGGGAAGGTTGTTACAGGAAAACAATCAACAGGAGGATATACTTAAAGGACAGTAATGGAGGGAGGGGGAATAGACTAAATATGTTCAAAGCTGATATAGTGCCCTAAAGAATGCATGGGATTTTATACTTGTATAAGATGACAATGAGATTTGGAAGGAGACAGAGAGGACAAATCCAGAACAGCAGCTCCACATGGCAGAAGCCAAAGAGATGGTTTTTACACCAAAAGTGGCAAGACTGCACAAAGGAAAGAGGTACTGCATGAGCAAAGCAAAAGAATCATAGGAAAGGGAAGCCTGAAGCAAGACTATGGAGAGTTTTAAAACAAGACTGTCTTAAATAAATACAAAATGAAACTTCTGGATGCTCAACACAGCTATCTTAATTGTATGTCACAAATGAGCCATCTGTAGGACATATCACCACTGGTGCTAAACTGAATAAAACGGAAGGAGAGCGCACTAAAAAAAAGGAAAAAGAAGAAATATTCCACTGCACAGCGAAAAGGGCTTTTTCTATTTTTCACTCCTCTTTTTATCTCCTCCTCTCCTATTTATGTAGCTCATGTGATTTCTCTTCCTGTTCCTGCTGCAGGAATAATACCGAATTATTGCTTCTTTAGCTATAGAACTTCTTTACAGTTTCCATTTATGGTCTCCTTGCAGTGGGTTGGTATCTAATGCATCCATCTCCACTGAAAAATTCAAGTTCAGAACTGCAAAACAAAATTGTTAAAAAGGTTTTTAAACTGCTCCCTAACAATGAGATAATCATTCAAGAGAACTGAGGTAATCATTACAAGCAAGCAATTCTTGCCAAAGACTGAATTAAATTAGCTCTAGAAAGACAGCCATAGTGCTGAAGCCTGCATCCTGTTAAGAATATACAAAAGGAAAATGCCTCATACATATTTTTGCATATGTTTTTCCACTGCCTAATTGGGCAGTAAGAATGAGATAACTCATTCCCAATTGTTCTTGCAAGCCACAAGTGTAAAGAGAGAAGGGAATTTTTAACAAGCTAATATTAGTCCAGTAACATGATTCGATCATTTTATTTCTGTCAATTGGATGGATGTCACAAATTCTCTTCTAGCAAATTTGCTTTTCCTTTTGCCACAAAGATTAGCCACAATCTGTGATGCTAGTACTTTGCTGGAACGAATAGTACAGAAGCTTCACTGCTGTGTTATTATCTGGGATCTATTATGTTTTACATTTTTCAAAAATCTTTAAGCTAGATCTTTGACATTCAACTGCCTATAAAGACATACACCACCTGATGAGAAGCTTTGATGTGCATTTTGAGGATTAAATAATCTAGATGGAAGGCAATGTGTTTCCAGCCAAGAAGAAAACTATGGGGGAAATTTTGCCTCCTGCTGTTTAGCACTGCTGGCAGTCAATACCTTTAAGCTTACCCTCTAAGTTTGATTTCATACATATTTACAGACTATTTTTCCTCTTACTACTAATTCTTTTGAGACCAAATTAAGAACAAAGATAGCTGGGACAGACTTCATCAAATAAAAATGTAAATATGCTGCATCTCATTTGTGGATAAAGAAGCTTTATTTAAATATTTTCTCAAATAGAATATCCTTGCTGTGTCATTATTGCTTGCAACTGGAAAAGTAATAGCCCACAAGTCAGAATAACATATTGAGGCTTAAGTAAATTCATTCATTCTGATAATGTAATCTAGGAGGGTTTTTTTTTAAAAAGCAGAGTTTTCTGCATCTTCAGACAGGGAAAACATATTGATGATAATTCTGTATCCGTTCATCAAGACTAACTTTACTATAATACATACAAATGAATGTACAATCATTACTTACTGTATTGAGAGGTAGTTCAAGAGCAAAACTTCACCTACGTTAACATTTCTATAATTTAAAGGGGAAAGTTTTCTTGGTTCGTCTTTCATTTGCAATGCCGTTCTTCTACTGCAGAAAAATTGGACTTACAATATTTTTGGCTCTGCTGCAGTAGAGCCTGCTGTTAATAATCAGTTGTTAATAATTTGCTAATAATCAATAACCAAATAATTAATAACCGATAATTGATAAAAAATGTTTAGAGAGAGTGGCTCTCTTGAATCCCAGTTACTGCAATAACAACAAGCCTCAGAGAAGTTAGCTTTGTTTGGATATATCAATTTAACAGTTAGTAAAGACAGCACATGCACAGAGAAGCATACAGTTACAACAGCTGTGGAAGACGTCCACTATTGTTCACTGACGGCCTGCCTCCAGTCTGCAAATCATCTCACTTCCCCTATGTTTTAGGGGCAATTATAGGCTTGTTCCACTCACTGTGTATCATTTTAGTCTTTTTCTATTTCCTCTTTTTAATATACAATTCTTATTTTAGGCTGTTTCCAAGGTTCCCTGTTCCAATGCAACTGTTTCAACACCTGTTGGTTAGTCACTATCTATACACTTTTTGGATAATTTAATTCTTTATACCTCTTGCAGTTAGTACATTATGAAATAAATATCTTAAAACTGCCTACAAAATAGGTTAAGGGTTACTAAGCAGTAAAATTCCATTCTTCATTAGATTTCAGGGGAGTCTTGCTCCTAGGCAAACGTTAAAATCTTTCTTGGCTTATCTTAAGGGTATGTCTACACTATGAAATTAAGTCGATTTAATAGAAGTCGATTTTTTAGAAATTGATTTGATACAGATGATTGTGTGTGTCCCCACTAAGTGCATTAAGTCGGTGGTGTGCATCCACAGTACCGAGGCTAGCATTGACTTTTGGAGCGTTGCACTGTGGTAGCTATCCCACAGTTCCTGCAGTCTTCGCTGCCCATTGGAATTCTGGATTGAGCTCCCAATGCCTGATGGGGGCAAAAACATTGCTGCAGGTGGTTCTGGGTACATGTCATCAGGCCCCCTTCTCTCCTGTCCATGAAAGCAAAAGCAAAGAATCATTTCTAACCTTTTTTCCTGGGTTACCCATGCAGACGACATACCACGGCAAGCATGGAACCCGCTCAGCTCACCGTCACCTTATGTCTCCTGAGTTCTACTGGCAGATGCTATACTGCAGTGCTACAAAGCAGCATCCCCTTGCCTTGTCTTGCGCATGGCAGATGGTACAATACGACTGCGAGCCGTGGTCATCGTCCCATGGATGCTCCTGGCCGACCTTGGTTAGGTTGGTCGGGGCACCTGGGCAGACGGGGTGCTCCTGGCTGGCCTTGGTGAGGTCGGTCAGGGGTGCCTGGACAAAAATGGGAATGACTCCAGGTCATTCTCTTCTTTAAGTTTCATCTAATGGAGATTCAATCCTGCCTGGAATATCATGCCAGCTGGAGGCTTCTGCCTCAGGCTGCTCTCCCAGTCAGCAGCACCGCGGGGTTGCACCTACCCCAACCTACCCCTTGCTCCCATGGCACATGATGCCTGGGCAGGAGTAAGGAGTCAACTACAAGGTGAGCAAGTGCTTAATGGTGGTAGAATGTGCCTTTGGACGTTTAAAAACTCACTGGCGCAGTTTACTGACTCAGTTAGACCTCAGCGAAACCAATATTCCCATCATCATTATTACTGCTTGCTGTGTGCTCCACAGTATCTGTGAGAGTAAGGGGGGAGACATTTATGACGGGGTGGAATTGCCGGGCTGCTGATTATGTGCAGCCAGACACCAGGGCGGTTAGAAGAGCACAGCAGGGCACCCTGTGCATCAGAGAAGCTTTGAAAACCAGTTTCATGACTGGCCAGACTATGGTGTGAAAGTTCTGTTTGTTTCTCCCTGATGAAAACCCGCCCCCTTGGTTCATTCTACTTCCCTGTAAGCCAACCACCCTCCCCTCCCCACTTTGAGCTCTGCTTGCAGAGGCAATAAAGTCATTGTTTCAAATTCATAAATTCTTTATTAATTCATCAGACAAATGGGGGGATATCTGCCAAGGTAGTCCGGGAGGGGTGGGGGAGGAGGGAAGGCCAGGGGCGTGGAAGCTGTAAGGGCACCCCCTAGAATGGCATGCAGCTCATCATAGAAGCATCATGTCTGGGGCTCTGACCCGGAGTGGCCATTTGCCTCTCTGGTTCTTTGGTAGACTTCACGTGGCACTGCTGCAGGTCCCTGTTATAAACCTCTGTCCTTCATGACCTTGGAGATTTTTTCAAATATTCCTGCATTTCATCTTTTGGAACGGAGTTTGGATAGTACGGATTCAGTTCCCCATACAGTGATCAGATGCAGTACTTCCTGTTCGGTTCATGCTGTAGCTCTTTTGCGATTCTGGGACTCCATGGTCACCTGTGCTGATGAGCTCTGCATGGTCACCTGTGCTGATCAGCTCACCACGCTGGCCAAACAGGAAATGAAATTCAAAAGTTCATGGGGCTTTTCCTGTTTACCTGGCCAGTGCATCTGAGTTGAGAGTGCTGTCCAGAGCAGTCACAATGGAGCACTCTGGGACAGTTCCCGGAGGCCAATACCATCGAATTGCATCCACACTACCCCAAATTCGACCCAGCAGGGTCGATTTCAGCGCTAATTCCCTCATTGGGGAGGAGTACAGAAATCGATTTTAAGAGCCCTTTAAATCGACAAAAATGGTTTAGTTGTGTAGATGGGTGCAGGGTTAAATCGATCCAATGCTGCTAAATTTGACCTAAACTCATAGTGTAGACCAGGGTTAAGTGTTGACAGCAGCAGGTGCACAAATTACCAACAAATCTTATGCACAGAACTTGTAAAGACCAGAGCATGGGCAGTCAGGCTAAGTGATCAAAGTCAGGAGCCAGGAACCAGAGCCAGGGGTTGGAGCTGGAGCAGGACTTGGAAGTCACACCAAGGTTCAATGTCAGAGCCTCAATCAGGAGATGAGTCAGGGGCCAAGCCAGAGCCAGAGTCAGGGTGGAGGAGCAGGGACCTGGAGCAAGGCCAAAAGCAGAAGACAGGAGCGGAGTATCTGGGATAAGAAGGGCAGGGACCAAAAAGATGCTGGGAGGCAGGAACCAGGAATAGGCAGGAAGACATGGCTCAGGAGTCAGGCAAGTCAAGGTCCAAAATAGCAGACAGGCAGGGAACTTCCTGTGCCTCCTTGTGACCTGCTGGGTGGTGGATGTGTTCTAAGCACTGGAGGAGGACCCATGGGGCCAGGTTCAAGACCCATATGAAGACATAAATGAAGTTGAAACACAAAGAAGTAACTAAAGAAAACAGAACAGTGACTTGTTGCTATAAAAACACAGAAGAAAATAATTTAAATGAAAAAGATGAAAGTGGTAGGGAAAGATTTTTCTTTTGATTTTGAATTTCACGTTTAAAAACTAGAACTGAAAATTATATAAAAAAATATTTATTGTGATTCTCCAGAGTGACATTAAAGCACACAAGAAATGTTTTCTATTTTACTAAAACCCATTAATAGTAACTAACTAAAATTTCAGTTGGATGGACTCCAAATAGACAAATACTCATTATTTGAAACATATGGCAGTGTGCAGGGAGCAAGGATGAAATCCTGACCCCACTGAAGTCAATGAGAGTTCTGCCAATGACTTCAGTGGGGTGGGTGTAAAAATCTTGGAGTTCATTAAATAACAAACCAGTGAATGAGAAAGGAATAAAATTTTAATAAATCAAACTGGAGAGCATCTCTCTGGTAAAATGGTTGCTCTCACTACAAGATCATACTGAACCTGACTATGAGACATCCTTTAGGAAATATCATGACCTGTTTCAAGGGTTGCGTTGCTTGCAAGGTTAACATGCAATTCAGATAAACAAGCAAGTCCCTCCAGTTATCCATCCATGTAGAAAGGTGCCATTTACACTCTGTGGTAAGCTCAAGGCTGAGCCTGCAAGAAGGGAAGCAATGCAAGTAATACAAAAAATTGAGGAATCAACAGAATGGGTGAGCTCCCTAGTCATTGCGGAGAAAAATAACAGCCAACGATGCATATGCTTAGATCCCAGAGACTTCAACAAGGCTATAAAAAGAACATTTCAAACTACCATCCAGAGATGAAATTATGGCTCAATTTACAAATGCTCAATATTTCAGTAAATTGGATGCATCCTCAGATTTTGGGTACCTAAATTAATTAAAGAAAGCGCAAAGCTATGCACATCTAATACCCAATTTGGAAAATACAGATTCATATGCTTACTCTTCAACATAGCTTCAGCATACGTATGATCTATCAACATATTAATGGTGTTGACACCTCAATGAATGACATCACCATCTGGGGCTCAACAAAAAAGGAGCATGATTGTAGACTTTGGGAAGTCCTGGATGCAACTAGAGCTGCAAAGCTCAAAGAAGGGGGAAATGTCCTTAAGGAGTTAGAGAGCTGACTTTTATTGGGGACATTATTTCTAAGGAAGGTGTAAAACCTAAGCGGAAGATTCCAGCTATTAAAATGACGTCATGTCCCCAGTCAAAAAAAGATGTCCAACAATTCCTGGGAATGGTTAATTATCTTGGAAAATGCATGCCTAATCTATCTACCAAAGCGGCAGCTTTGAGAAAACTCCTACAGAATAAAAATGAATGGTATTACAGTGCAGAACAGGAGGATTCATGGGAAGGTTTAAAACAACAACTGATACAAGAACCAGTGCTGAAATTCTATGCATCAGGAAGGCCTATTAAAATTTCAGCAGATGCTTCACAGTCTGGGTTAGGTGCAGAGATTTTACAGAAGCATGAGGATTGTTGGAAACCAGTGGCATATGCATCCAAATCACTGACTGAAGCAGAAACCAGATATACACAGATCAAGGAGGAGACATTCAATCAGTATATTTATGGACAGACAGTGGAAGTTGAAACAGACCACAAGTTCCTGGTAGCGTTATTTTGCAAATCGCTAAATGACTGTACCTTAAGGATTCAAAGAACGATGATAAAGCTGCAAAGGTAAGACTTGGTTGTGACCTACACACCCAGTAAATTCACTGTTGATGCACTTTCCAGAGCAGTGGCTCCCAAGAAATCAGAGAAGACTTCAGAGACAGAGATGCAAGCCTATGTAGGTTTGATTGTAAATTCCCATAGCTAACAGGAAACTGTAACAAATAAGAGAGAAGAGATTACCAGCACATCACTCTCAAGTGAGTCTTTGCCACTCACTTTCCTCAAATACCCCTTCTCCAGGCAGGTTAGCAAGTCTCTATGAGTCTTTCAGGATGTTTAATCTTTTTCTCTGATCTTCTCAGTATCAGCCTTTATTTAGAGCCTTTATTTAGAAGTTGTTCTCTTGTTCCTTGACAGTGAGGATTTCACCCCTAGAATTTTAAATATGCTGAATTCCCTTCATCTTCTTTAGCAGACATCCTTTTCTGCCCAGCTTATGTTGAATGAGAAACAATGAACTTTGTTTTCTGTAACTGAATGCTCTGAGATTTCTTCCTTATTACTTTGGCAAAGACTACTAATTGCTTATATAGTCATATAGGCTATCCTAACATACCTCTGAATGTATACTAACAATAGTACAAATGTTGTTATAAACATTACAAGATTTAAATCTCAATGACTCAATATTTCAAAATGTATGATAAACATTTTCAAAAGCAATGATCAGTTTTTAATAAAGTTCAGTACATAATAGCGATATACAGAAATATATTATCATTGGAAAAGAGGTTGGAAACATTTACTGAATGTTTGTCTTGCTTGGTGCCATTAAATCAGTAAATCTGGCCTCAATGCTCCTTTCTATTTTATCTAGAAGATCTAATGTGACAGACCAGAGGGGCATGGAAGGAGAGAAGCAGAAACTCTGTGGTATATTCCTTCCTCTCAGGACCCTGTGGAAAATGCTCTCTGAGCTCTGGGACCAAGGTACTGCACAAATTTGGGATTGATGCTAGAGCTAGAATGCTGTGAGCAGCTTTATTGCATCACATGCTTCCCTGCATAGCTGATCAGATACTAGCTCAGCTGCTCTAGACCTGATGAGGAGCACTCAGCACAAGTTCAGTGGAACTTCAAGCTGCCTTTGCGCCTCCTTTATCCTGAGGCTAACTAGCCAACCCCCAGCATAGATTAGATACCAGGAATTGTTGCATAGCAGTGTATGAGTCAGATTCAAGAACAGCCCAGCCTCACCCCTATGCCAGTAGCCAGAAAGGTGTGCTCCTAAGCCACTATACCAACATTATGCAACCTGACAATCACCTATGCAGGGAAAATCCTTCAGTGGCTGGATCCACTGGCTTTAGAATACAAAACAGGCACTATGCAATGGAGAACTGAGGCCACTCTGTCTGCACTGGTGTTAACAATGCACCAAGCAATATTAACTTCTACTGGACTTTCCACAGTTGCTATAGTGCAGATATAAGGGGATGCAACTAAATGTACATTGCTTCTGGTGGAACCATGCTGCTAGGAATAGGGAGCACCTATGGCTGGGCAGCAACATAGAGGGTCTAGAACCAGAATCTCCCACAGATCTCTAGGTTCCAGAGATTTCAGGGCCCCAACCTCCAGCTTCCTCTGTATTCTCTAAACCGTTTTTTTTTTTTTTTTGAAGGGAGCATACAAAAAATATCTCAGTGAGCTCTGTCTTGCAAAGTATTTCCTGGGCTCTCTATCCTCTCCTGCAGGTTTTTCCTTCATAGAAAATTACAATGTGGCCTCTTACCTTGGATCATTTTTTTTCATGAAGTTGTTCATTGTCAGTTTTTTCATGAAGTTCAGCTATTTGGAAAGCATCTATATTCACAAGCACAATATTAAGCTGAGATGTGTTTTGTTTTATACTCTTTGTTGGTTTCTTCTATGCAAGTTGAGATAAAATCTACTTGAAAGTAGAGCAAATTTGTTAAACAAATTTTCTTCTTGACAACATCCCATGTAAAGAGGGAAGACAAAATTAATTTCTTTATAAATGCTGTCTGCATTGCAGAGCAGTGTCTACGAAGAGTTTTGACAAGTTTAGCATTGATGCTGGATAGTGAGGGAACTAAAAAAGAACAGAGTTTTCCAAACTTTCTCTTTAATCTCTTACTATATAAATCAATAAAATGCATGATGTTTTATTAGTGAATATAAACATGTTACAACCATAATAACAAAGGGCCCTGCCCTTACTCCTGTGAGTAGGATCGTTCATTTCAATGGGACTACTCACATGAGTAAATGCTTCAGGTTCAGTCCAAAACATTCTCATACACATTCACAGTTCAAATGTATGCCCCCTCAGACCATTCACTGGCAATGGCTTGGTTCTACTCTAAGCAAAGCCTTCAGTCAGACTGCCTTAACTGACTTCTCTGTCACGTCAGGAAAACATGAATGGCCCATTTCAGCATTACCCTGCACCTTGTGTAGTCATATGTACAAGTGCAAGGAGAGTGAACAATGACAGCAGGTCAGAATGGTAGCCATCATGACGCTGGGCTTCCTACCACCTGGTCTCAGACCCTTACTGTACCACCAAGTTTCTCATATGGACATTTTACCTCAGGGAACCCCTTCCTCTGCTCCCTTGTTACAAGGAGACCCATTCCCAGGAGCAGGGTCCCCTAATAGGTAGAAAGGCTTTCTCTGACCACCACAGAAGAAGTCACCATTCACCACAGCTCCACTCCAGACTGAATTAACAACCTTGGAATTTATTATTTACAGTTAACACCTATGAATGGATGCTGTTACTGATCATCTAGCAGTGCCACTGTACCTTTCAAGTCCTGAAAGGTATTATTTCATACCCCAGTTCAGGCTTTCTTTCCATAAGCTATGGAGTCCAAGGTTTCCCACTCCAGTCTCACCATCACCCTCCCAGCACCTGGACCTCTACCATTCCTGATGGAACAATCTCTGCAGACACCTTTCTCGGCAACTTCCATAAGCTTGGACCTTCAGCTGACAAGTCTCCATACACACTGTCCTCCAACAGCTCTTTCGAACAAATGTCCTGGGGTCACTCCTAGCAACCCAGTGGATCCTCACAGAGTCCTTAGGTTTCAAACCACTCTCTCATTTCCACTCACTTATTTTACCTCCTACATAGATAATATAAGATAATATATCCTCCTAAGATAATATAAATGCAGTACATATGTTCTCCAGCATAGCCTTTTACATCAACTTGGCACTCATCTTACACTGGTGCAAAGTACCAGACAAGCTAGTGAATTGGGGCCTAGAATGTGAATCTTCTGAGTTTGCCTTGAAACTGCAAAATCTTCCAATATACAATGCTCTGGCACATGCCTATTGAACTTCATAACACCACAAATATTAGGACTTACATGTTCAGGAAATCTTCACAATTTTCCTGGAAGAGTGAGACTATAACTTGGACCACTACATCTGAAAATAGATCATCTTACAAACACACATATTTCCATCTCTCTTCTAAGGTTTATGGTGCACAGATAATAGGAGGAGTTTAAAAAGGGAGAAAGAAAGATGATGTTTTAATAATGAGAGAAGAAGATAGAAAGATTTAAGACTGACCTTTAGAAGAAAATATTTCATGCTAAATGTTTTTTATAAAAGGTCTGTCTTCACCATTTCTGCAGGTGAAATGTGTTCATGATAATAAGTGGTTTCCTGGAATTTTAATGTCTAATTTATGAGGAAAAAAGAAGTTTTTCTCATCTGCAAGACTGTATTCAAAAGAGATGGTTAGCAAATACCTTCTCTAATGATTGCATAAATGTGAATTACACAAATGAATGTTTCCATAGTCCCAAAGGTCCCACCACTGTAATTAAAAGGTGAGTTAACTTTCACTTTTGTTATTCTTATCTTCTGGGGCTAATTTAGGATATTTGTGACACAATAATATCCATTTATTTCTCTGTACCATGTTGCATGTTATTTTAAAAACTAACATCTATGGTGTCCTTGCTTTTAAATGTAGATTTATCCTCTCTCTAGATGAAGCTTGGTGGAACATCTGTGTTAGAAAGTATGAAAAATTATCATTTTCTGTGTGAAGCAGGCACAGTGCTCACATTATACTGTCTTATAGAGAGAATTAAAGTGATGCTGATGTCTGAGGAACTGGATGGCTCAAGGGAATGGTAATGTGACACAGAGTTTCATTTGATGAAAACCAGCGTGAATTCAACCCATGCTGATAATGACCAAAAGTCATTATCATTTGATGGCTGTCCAATAACTTATAAAAAGTTATAAATAAGTTAATGGCCCAGTCCAGTTCTTAGCAAAGTGTCCAAATTAGAAGTGAGCAAATAATGCAAAAATGTTTCTGCAAATATAAATTCATATTTCTAAATGATTTCACTCAATCTGCTTTTGTATGCACTCTCTTTTTAATAGTGCCACAAACAAGTTCATTGGGAGGCATGTTTGTGAATTTAAAACAAATACTGGTGTATATTTATGAAAAATTAGTCTCAAATGCAAATGACTGCACTGGAGACCTAATCCTTACAATTACATTCATCCAGTCAAGGAACAGAAATGTGAGAAAGGATCTACATGTTTGATCAAAATTAACAAATACAGATTGAATTTTGAATATCAAATACTCACAAATGAGCTACTCATGATCAAGTTATAGTCCAATAATTACTCTCAGAAATTATTTGGAAAAAAGTAATTCAAATGACAAATTCAAAAGAGTAATATGTTGTTCACACACAAAAAGAGAGGCCAAATTCTCCTAATAAATAATAAGGCATGAATCATTCACCTTGCATATGAAGTGGAGAGTATATAGATCTGGTAGACACTGGAAAGGGGTTAAGTCCTTGGTGGTGGGTGAATCAGGGAGTATAGATGAATGACCAGGAGAGAAAGGAGATCTGGTGGATGGGGTATTTGAGATGGTGGGTAGTGTAATACTTTAGCAGTGTTAAGAAGCTACAAAGCTCTGAAAAGGGTCATTTGGGTGCAGAGTGCTATCTATTTACAGAGGTATTTATAATGGCACCCATGCCACAGGGCCTATGCATCTCTGTGGTATCTGAGCAACTCTTGCTGGGAGAATGTCAAGAGGTGCAGGGGATGTTGGCATTTGGCCTGGGGTTGGGATATTTGGTGGGTGCACATCTGATATGTGGGGGCATCTAGTGGATGAAGGGTTCTAGGGGTAAACATTTCAATGAAATTTTTGAAGCCAATGTAGAAATAACAGTGTATAACTGGTATAAAAGTGGAAGGAGAATCAGACTCTGACATCTGAATGGACTTTGTTGGGGTTCAGACACATTGGTGGAACAGTGTGAGTAAGACTGCACAGCTGGTCATTTATAAACAGATTTCAGTTTCCGGGGCTGTCAAAGCACCACCTTTACACAGAATCGAAATCCATTTGCATTATTTCAGTAACAATAGTGATAGATTATTGCTGATGATTTCGAGCTTTTAAAAGGAGAGAATATTCAAATAGAAGTGAATGAAAGTGCATTGTTTTACCCTGATCCTGTGTTCTTGTTTGTCCTTATGTTCCATTTACAACAGGATGCTGTATGTGCCTCATATATGCAGATAGCAGTGAAGTAGCAGGTAAAAATGAACTTGTTTACAACAGTTACAGCCCAGTGACTAACTTCAGGGCTATGCACAAATCTTGTCAATTTCTATACCACATAGATGGTGCAGGGGTGCAGGAACAATTTTTATAGTGGGGGTGCTGAGTGCCATTGAATCAAACTGTAAACCCTGTATATGATGGATACCACTTCAAGCCAAGGGGTGTGGCAGCACCCCTTGTACCAGCACCTATGCATTGGTGTATTGAACAGTAAAGTCCAATTCTCCTCATTTACACTGGTTTTAAATCAAAGGAGTTCCATTGACTTCAGTGGTGTTACTCCTGATTTACCTGAATGTAAGAGAAGGGAGAATCTGATCTAGTAGAGTTTGCCATGAGAGTGACTACAAGCATATTTTGTTGTTAAATTTAATGACAGTCACAACACTTCCAATCTGTGATATGTATTGTTCACTACATACAATATCATGCCATAGGCAAAAATGATGCTTAAGGCAGAATGGTTATACCACTCTAGCCTTGAGCTAAAAATGACATCATGAATAAACATGCATGAAATAACAACAATCGAGAAAACTATATTAAAAACAAGCAGAATGAGGGCAAACAATTAAAACACCAAATTTAAACAAAAACCAACCAACAAAACATTAAAAAATGTAAACCTCTAGATTAACAAAGAGAAAATGGCAATATAAAAATCATTAAAGTCATGTATTGTGGTGGATGCAGCGATTTCCTCTCTATTGAACTGATTGGTGACCAGCGGGAGGTAGGGGGAAGTAAGTGTCCTCAAAGATGCAGCCCAAAGCAGCCTGAGACTCTCCTATCTGCCCCCTCTGCTACTTCCTTCCCCTCCTCTCTAGAGCTTGACAGAAACAGAGGAGTGGCTGAACGCACAGTTGTCACCCCATGTTGGAAGTTGGGGGAGGCCAGATATAACTAGGGTGACCAGATAACAAGGGTGAAAAATTAAGACACTTTATTTTTTGGGAAAGGGGGATAATAGTTGCCTGTGTAAGACATAGCTCCTATTATTGGGATGTCTGGTCACCCTAGATGTAACCTGCTCCCCTATTGTTACACTCTTACTAAGAATAGCTATAAAAACTACAGAAAAATCCAAACGGAGTTTACACCCGTGCTGGAAACTCCATAATGCTGATGAATTTCATATTGAATCCAACTTAATTTTATGATTGATTTTTTTCTTCACTGCAGTAGTGAAATCATATTATAATACCACTTATCTATAAAGAACGTTAATTCACACTCTGAATTAAGTGGCTCAAATGAGGATTTAATGTAGATTTACTAAGACAGCCATTGCATGTTAATTAAATAGCAATTGATTATTAAAATATTTATACTGAGGTTTAACATCTACAGTATATAAAATGGTATGTGGGCCAAGAGTAGTCCCTTTTAGCATACCCGTATAACCAACCCCGCTGTACTCAGTGGGGTTGTACAGATGTAAATGAAAACAAAATTTGATTGAATACGTTGATTTACCCTCTTCAGTTGATGTTTATTTAACATACAATAGCTCAATGACTCTAAATCAAATGCTTAGTTAAGTGTATTTACAACACTAAAAGTATAGTATTGATTATGCCATATATTCTGAACCTGTAAAACATGCTAGTAAATGTACTTATTAATTGCAATAATAATCTTTACTTCAAATAGGTGTTGAAGACTGTTGATATGTGTACAAGATTCTGACATTACAGCTATAACTAATGACTACATTTATACCATAAATAGAAATCCAAGCTATTACAAGCCACAGTATGAGTGAGTTAACAATGATATGGAAACTCTAACTTGTGAATATTAGGCTGGACTGTAACTTGGAGTAGGCACTTACACAAGGGAATAGGGAGAGTTTCATGGGTTGCTTGGTCCTTGGATCCTGGAACACAAAGGTAGGCAGGCACTCAGGGTACGTCTATACTGCACGATTATTTCGAATTAGCTTAAACCGATATTACAAAACAGATCTAATAAAATCGGTTTAGCGCGTCCACAGTGGGATCCCAAAATCGATTGTTTGCGTCCATGGTCCAAAGCTACCATCGATTTCAGGA
>NC_133775.1:28844015-28848954 GCF_003597395.2 Chelonoidis abingdonii
TTGGGAGGAGTTCCGAAATCGATTTAAGGAGCCGTTTAACTCGATATTAATGACGACGTCCTGTGAACGGATACAGCGTTAAATCGGTATATCGGCCATTAAACCGATTTAAAGTCGCAGTGTAGACCTGGCCTCAGTGTCAGCTTTTTCCCCAACTGGAGCAGGCAGTTGGGAACTGGAAGAGAATCCCTCCTCCCCTACTCAGCCACCACAGCTGAGTCAGCACAGGAGGTGGTATCATAATTTGCTAGTGGTATACTTCAGCACCAATTTACTTAGTCAATGGACATTTTGTCTGAATAAAGATAGCAGGATGAGGCAGTAATGTGTTAATAGCTTTCCTTCAGACGCTAATGCCGTATTAGTTGTGATGGGTTTTGTTTGTTTGTTTCTTTTTCATGCTTTTTCAGATTCTGGCACCTTCAGGAGCTAATCAAGGCATAGGCACTATAAGCACAGGTCTAGAGTTTTGTCTTCTGGAGTCACAGGATGAAATCAGATTTCAGAGAGGTAGCCGTATTAGTCTGTATCAATGAGGAGTCCTTGTGGTACCTTAAGCCTGGTCTACACTGAGTGGGAGGGGAAATCGATCTAAGTTATGCAACTTCAGCTACATTATTCACGTAGCTGAAGTCGACGTACTTAAACCTACTCACCACGGGGTCTTCACTGCGGGGAGTCGACTGCTGCCGCTCTCCCGTCGACTTTGCCTGCGCCTCTAATGGCAGTGGAGTACACGAGTCGATGGGAGAACTCTCAAGGGTCGATTTATCTCGTCTAGACTAAACATGATAAATCGACCCCGTTGGATTGATCGCTGCCTCTGATCTGGGGGGTAGTGTAAACATACCCTTAGAGACTAACAAATTTATTTGGGCATAAGCTTTCATGGGCTAAAACCCACTTAATCAGATATATGGAGTGAAAAAAACAGTAAGCAGTATATGTATTAGAGCACATGAAAAGATGGGAGTTGCCTTACCAAGTGGGGGGAGGGGGGAGTGCTAACGAGGCCAATTCAATTAGCACTGACACCCCCACTTGGTAAGGCAACTCCCATCTTTTCATGTGCTGTAATATTTTATATACACACACACACACTGCTTACTGTATTTTTCACTCCATGCATCTGATGAAGTGGGCTTCAGCCTACAAAAGTTTATGCCCAAATAAATTTTTTAGTCTCTATGGTGCCACAAGGATGCCTCATTGTTTATGATGAAATCAGAATTTCAGCTTTTTTTAAAAAAAGTGTTTCTAGCCCTCAGAAATGGGGGAAAAAAAAAAAGACTGAAAACATGACAGGAGTATAATGTATACTTCCCTAAGTTTGCAGAAGCGTGAAACCATAACTCCAAGAGGTGAAGTCACTGGTGTTTTGGTGTCACAACAAACTAATCCAGCCTGAAACCTGACCCTCTTCTTTTAGTTTCATTCATCAAATTAAGTTTTTTATTAAAGCTAATGTTAAATATGTATATCACACATAGGTTGAGGAAAGAGTGTACATCTGGGTATAGTTCCATTCGTCAAATTATACTACAGTCTGAACAATTATATAAAGTGAGCCAAGAAGATTGACGCTCACATTACTAGAGAAAGTATCACTATTTTTAATTTAGCTCCCATATTTTCTAGCCAGTAGCAAAACTACTAATGGACAAAACATCAAATTCAGCCCTTTAACTTATTAAAATGAAATATTCGGCAACCACATGAAACAGACATATGCCCTCTGGTGTGTGTTCAGAACTTCTTACAATATTATAAAGCAGACACAAGTGTTTCAATGATTTGTACTAGGTATAATTTCTTTCTCCATTTAGCTTTTCCTTTCTGGTGGCAAAGGTTGTCGTACAATGCTATGGTGTAGTTACAGTTATCAAATAGACAAAAGCTATTCAATTTCCGTAGAAGATACAGGATCTTCAAAATATAAGAGAAATACTAGTTGGTGTGACTTTATCTCCATTTCACATTCCTCTGGTTTCAGACTGGTGTGCCTGATTTTTGTGTTAAATGGCTTCCAAGTATTCAAACTAAAAGAAGTTAAAAAACAAAATATTTACATTCTTACAAACTTGCATTTCCTGCATAGCTAGATATAATACAGATGCAAAGTCACTGTTCTGCAAGAGCCTTCTACAAATCAGTAATAAAATAATTAAGTTAGGGAGCTGTGTTTAGATCAGAGATTCTTGGCTGCCAGCTCCTAAGAACTCTGGGAATTCAGAACCGCAGAAGGATCATTTGGAGTCCATTTGGCAGAAACGTCAGAAACTTGCTGCTCCTGGGAACATCCTTTCCCAATAACATTTATAGCTCTAGATGGAAGTGAAAAGCACCATATGTTCGGAGTTTCCTGCAAAGCTTCCTGGTAAGAAAGGAAATAAATTCAACTTGTCACATCTGCTTGTGGGCCAGTCAAGTAGGATTTCATCACAGCCGTAAGTGGTTTACAAAACTGTTCTATTATCAATTGAAGGGGATTTTACTTTTGGGGAGATGCGGGGGTACAATACAAATGTTCACATAATCTCGGTCATTCAATGATTCATTCTTCAGTGGGCTTCAATAACGTATTATTACTTGTCTATAAACTAAATTTACTCATAGTCTTTCAGCTAAAAGTCATAGTTCAGTTGGGGAGCCAATTTGCACGGTTCAGCTGCACAAGAGGCTAAGGATCTCTATTCTACCCTCAAATTTTGACCCAAGAATCTGTACATAGTATATAATTTACACTAAAAACTACATTTAATTAACCAGGCTTAAGTTTCTACAATCCTAAAAATCCTGCATCTGGGGCAATGTAGTTACATGAGTTTAACTGAAGTAACACTTCCACAGAATCGGGCCTCATGAGGGAAAAGTTGTATACTAATATTTTTGCATTTGCAGTTGCTCAAGTAATCATTCTTCTCTTTGCAGACAAAGCAGAATTTTGTAAAACTAACTACAAGCGACAACAGTATTTTGTTGAAGAACTGTTGGTGAAATGCACAGTGTTGCAATCTGGTTGTGAAATTGTTTCAGAGTAAAACTCCAGAGGCTACATACACATTTTTAGCATCTGGTCCTGTTCCCACTGAAGTTAATGGAAATTTTGCCACTGACTAGAGAAAACGCAGGATTGGGCCCAAATGGTGCAATTATTTACCAAAATAGTCAAGTTACAGGAAATTGCGACTCGAAAGGTAGACTTTTTTTTTCCCAAAATTCCAGATACGTACATGGAGCTGATCTAATCTACACACGCTGGGCCACATACTGCCCTGTGTTTGCATGCACGGCTTCCACTGATGTAAATGGGAATCTAATGCTGCTCAGGGGCAGTACAAGACAAGTCCCTTAGAGCCCATTCATTCTCCTCTATCACCAAACACTCAGCACAAAGGAGTAGAAGTAACACATCACATTACATTCAATATTCATGTAATTATTGAAGTACACTGTATGTACTGCATTTGCAAACTGTCCATAATAATTTAATTTTGTCTCTTCAATTTATAATATGTTAATTAGGCATGAAATTAAATGCATTTTAACATACAACTGATTATGCCATAATGTATCCAACAACGGTTGATTACTGAATAATAAATCCTAATCTGCATAAATATTTTATATCTTTTTTAAAAATCCACATGTTGTAACAAAAGAAAACGTAGGAGAAAGGCAATAGTTTAGCAAAAACTCTATATGCACTCATTTATATTAACAGGGATTCATCCACCCCAGGGGAGGCAGTCTGTGTTTGCAGTGTCACCTTCTCCAAGAAACTCTGCCAGGATAGGACAGCTTTAAATTCTAACCCGGGCTTCAAAAAAGCTCCCTTAAGAGAGTATGTTATTCAGTGCCTTTCCCAGGAACTCTGGCTCATCCTTGGCTGGCTGACACTGCCCACTTTGGGTATTTATTACTACGCTGCTGCTGGGAGCTTGCCTCCTAACTGGGTAGACAGAGAAGTGCTAGCATGCCAAAAATAGCAGTCTAGCGATCGCTGCATGGGTTAACCACCCGAATTCAGACCCAGGGGGTCAGACAGACTTGTTCTCGGGCAGCTACCCCAGGCCACTGCCCTTGATGCAGCATCCACACTGCTGTCTTTAGCACACTAGCTTGAGGAGAGCTAGTGCATTTCTGCCTGCCCAGGCTGGAAGGCATGCTCCTAGCTGCTGTGTAGACATACCCTTTGTAGCCTGCCAGTCAGCTCCAGCCTCCTCACGAAGCTGCATTTATGGGTTGCTTATCCTCGAGGGACTTCATACCACCAGGAACACAGACCCACCAATATAGGGCATTATCCAATACATGCAGAAGACAATGGAAAAAAAACTCTCATTGACATCAGTGGGCTTTGGATCAGTCTCACAATTTCCTGGAACTATTTAGCTTGTATAGTGAAGGACACACCTAGAATTGTCCGGACACTGGGCTTCATCCTACTCTCTCTGAGTTCAGGGGGAGTTTTCTCTTTACGTTCAGTGGGAGCAGGCCCACTATGTGTAACTGAGGCGGTATATCTACCTTGGGTAACTTTATTTTTGTTTTTTCCTTGGACTATTTGGATTGCCAGAGACAGTTAGGAGAAACATATTGTTCACTCAGGAAATGCAGCCAAAATAAGTGAATAAATTTCCCGTCCATGTCAGGGCATATATTTATTCTGGTTTATATAAAGAAGAAAGAAGGGATTCATGTATAATCAGATGAGCCAAGATGCACATTCCCCTTCTAAGAAAAAAATCTGGATTTAATGCCAGCCTCGACATGATCAATATAAACAAATGTCTGTTTATATATATATATATATAAAAAAAAAAAAAAATTCCCCTCTCACCCCTATGGGTGGTATGTGTCTTCCTCAACCTCGGGTCCTCTACCAGAGGCCTGGGAGTTTGAGGGTTCTGCGCAGTATCTTAGCTGTTCCTAGCAC
>NC_133775.1:28852016-28854715 GCF_003597395.2 Chelonoidis abingdonii
CCATCCACAGTCCCCTCATACGTTTCATATATCCCCTCTCATTAGGTCTACTGTTGTAGTAGCATTCCATCAATTCCAGGTTCTCTTGTCTCGTCCATGAATGGTTTGTATATATATATAAAGGTTTGTATATATATATAAAGAGAGGGAAAACTTTAGTGTAATGAGAAAACTTGAGAGCAGCAAATTGTTTTCTATGTCTGCTGAACACTCACCCAGCTAACCAGCAGTGAGTGCCAAGAAGAAATATTCCTTGTAGGAAACAGGCCTGCAATAAAACATACTTAAGGCTCAGTCCTTAAGTTGCTGAGTGCCTCCTGCCAGACACTCAGCACCACACAGGAGCCAGTGGGAGTTGTGGTTGCTCAGCCCTTTCAGGATCAGACCTTTGGATATTAATGTTATTTATGTTTGAAAAGTTTGTTTTCTTGCCCAGAAAGACTGTGATGAATTTGATCTTAAGTAAGTTTTCAGAAAGACCTCACCATCAATGGGATGACACAACGTAAACCTCAGTATTTAAGAAAAGCTTTGACATGAGGAATGCCCTGACTGTTGAATTCACATATAGGGGGTTGCTACAAGGAATTTTAACTTGAGAACATTTTTTGCAGGGTATCTGACAATTCAGCCACAGAACATCTAATTAGATCCTACTCTTAGTGGATATGCATGGAGTCTTCCCTCCATGGATGAGAAGGAGTAGCAGGAAGAGAGACCAACCTGTCTTGTTTTAAAAGTCTTATTATGCAGTACACCAAGAAACAGAAAGAAGGCAATTGAGAAAGAGGAAGAAGAGCAGGAATATGTAAGAATAGGGAAGAGGAAAATAGGGAAAAAAATGCCTTTATCTCCTTTACTGTTGCTTTATCTCCTGTTTCTAGGGCATCCTTAAATTCCATTTCTCAGCATGTGTAGAATGCTGCATGCTGCCTTCTTAATGGTACAAAAGATGATAACAATAAACACTTGGCTCTTACACAGCACCTTGCTTCCATATAACTCAAAATGCTTTAGAAGTATCATTCCCCTCCCCTTCCATTTTACAGTTGGAGAAACTGAGGCACAGACGGCTGAACTGACTTGCAGCACTCATCAGGTCGACGGTAAAGTCAGGAATAAAACACTGGTTGCTTGATTACCAGTCTTGTGTCCTATCCACTGGCCCATGCTGGATCCCTAAAGTACAATTGTATTAACCCTTCCCTCCTCAGATACCTTTACTAGCCATCCAGTTCTTTCAGTGTTGAGTTCAAAATTGCTCTCCCTTCCTTTTTTTTTTTTAAATTCATCTAATTCATAGATCTTTTTTCTATCCCATTTTCCTACTCCTTTTGCCTAGCCATAGTGTTCCTTCATCAGGTGTAATTTGAGGAATAAAATGGATATTCTCCTCGCGAGCCTTACTTGCCCTGCCCACAGTATCAGCATTTGTCCATTCATCACATTCACTTTGTCCAGGTCCTAACATATTCTTAGTTAGATAAGGCATGTTGTGAAATATATGTAGGCTGACACATCAGAAGTATTACCTTGAAACCTTTTATTATAAAACATTTTTAAAATAGCCACACAGGAGAGCTAATTATTCACTGAAACAAACAATGAAAAATTGATACTGAGTTGGTATTTCTTCTCTCCAATATCAGATTGCTACTATATGTAAAGTACAATAAAACACTCACATTTAAAGTTCCCTGTGTGATATCAAATTACTAAATGTTCAGAATTTGCATAACTTATTTATCACCTTCATGCTCTAGTTAAAACTCTGTGTCCCTGCTGGGGGACAGGAGTCTTCATGATCTATCTCCTATAAAAGCAAAGGAGGCTTCTTCAGTTGCAGTAATATTCTAGAACCAAACCATAAGCTAAATATCAGAAAAACATATAAGACCATTGCGGGTGGGTCTTTACCTCTCAGAGTTGATTGTTTGCACACCAATCCTGCACCCATTGAGGTCAACAGGAAAACACCTACATTTTATTATTATTGTTTATTTACATCATGCTGAAGGTGCATTAGGCACCCTATAGACAATGCATAAAAGACACTTACAAATGATTAGGCCTGTGCTGCATCCTTGTACTACCAAGTGGACTTCAGTAGAACTAGTCATGGCAGTAAGCACTACGCAGAATAGTAAGCAAACAGACTCTTCATAGACCATGTAGAAAATCAAACAGATGAAGGATGAGATGGTAAAAGGTTGTAGCATAGGAGCAATGCCACTAAGCTGATGTTTGGTACACGTCTTGTTATAGCTCCACAGTTTTATTTTTAAATTTTATGTTTAAATCCAATCACATCCCTATCTCCCTACCTAGACTGAGTGTGAGAGTTAAAAGCAAAGTTAGTTTATAGGATAAGGAAAACAGGACAGAGAAGATGAAAGAACCCCTTCCCCTCCACACATACAAATTCCAGTAACTGTCTTGGTAACTTTCCATATAACACTGTTTATTTGCTATGTAATCAACAGATCCTGGCAATATACAAAGGTGAGACCTTTGGCTGAAGTTAATGATTCTGTTTTGAACTGAATTCTGGAGGAGATATCACAGTTATATATTCCTGGAGACTTTGCTATAACAATCAAAGGACACGTCTACACTACGGGATAATATCGAATTAGCTAAAATCGGTTTTATAAAACTGATATTATAAATTCGATTTCATGCGGCCACACTAGGCACAG
>NC_133775.1:28854740-28871326 GCF_003597395.2 Chelonoidis abingdonii
GCAAGTTCTCTTTGGATGTAATGAGTTTCTCGTGAAAACGATGGGATGTTGCAAAGAGCCTGCCATGTCAGCATGGAAGGAGGACTCTTAAACTGGGTTGATACACTTTGGACCGTGACTAACAAGATAGCCTGAAGGAGCAATGGGGCAATACGAGAAGACATGCCTACAGTAACTGAGGCTAAAGCCCCAGGTCCAATTCTGGTAACTCCTTCAGAAGTGAACTTCCCATTAGAGTACCATGATTTCATGTCCAGGGGGCTTCATATCAGGCGCCTCCACCTTAATCTCCAAATTTCCAAAGTGGGCAATGCTCTCATGATAGACTCTTTGCTCACCAAAAATGTCCTCCGAGGCTGAGAGCTGGCGGCCAGAGAAGGCACATCAGGAACTGAAGTGGGCAACAGTCACAGATTAGTAGGTAGGACACCACTAAACCAAAAAAACTCCTGCAGCTACAGTGAATTGAAAAACAAAACAGATTGCAGAGGCCAGGGCTAATTCTGCTCAGTAGCCCATGCAACCCACTGACTTCATGGGCATTCCACTAGACTTTCTAAGGCTGCATGTGTCAAATGGGGTGCACGCTGTCGGTAACAGGGCAGAATGGGTCCTACAGTCATTTATCGAGATTGCAGCAGGATAAATTCAGCCGACAGAAATAGGTTCCATTGTTCTTTCATACCCACAACGCAAGTCGTGAGACGAACAGCTCACTCCCAGACCGAATGGAGGCAGGTTAACGTACTCTGGCACAACGAAAAACCCAAGTTATAATATTGTAAAGTACACCAAAGCTCCAAAGGTCTCAGTAGGGGACTTCAGTGATAGTGACCTCTCGCTGCACAACCTCAACCAGTGAGCATGGGGTGGATGCCGCCTCTAAGAACAGAGGACAAACCAAAACCAAGTTACTTCACGTACATCCCAAATCCACCAGAAGATGGTAGTCCTTTGGACTATAACTGGGTCACTCCAGATAATAGTATCTATAAAACAAGCTCAATCCCAATTTCTAATTCACAGTCCCTAAATTGGGAATTTTAAACCACAATGATATGCTGAATTACCATACTGTGAAAATGCATTGAAGTCACAGGTTACAACAGTTAGTCGTGCAGAATTCAGTCCTTGTTGTCTGTTCCTTCCTGAATTTGCAATCATTTCCTCTATTCCTCTCCCTTCCCGGACCCAGAGGGACAGACGCCCCTGAATAAGGTAGTAAGAAGAAACAGGAGTGAGCCATACCTCTGACCCACCCAAGGCAGAATGTGAGAGAGAATATGGTGGGAAACGAGGCGCCAGGAGAGAGACACAATAAATACAAGAAAAGTTAGTGCCAATGATAGTATTAATTTATTGAGTTGTAATACGGTCCACAACCTCAGCTAACGATATATTTTGACATGATAGCTACGGTGTCCAGACAGGACAGGATATATGGCATTGATGGAGATTCCGGTCCGCACTTGTTTTGATTCCCCCAGCCATTACAATGCCAGCAAGCAGTGTGCAAGACAGGGAATACACAACTCATGAGTGGTCCCCAACAGGTTGATATAAGCACCCTCATAATTTCTGTGATTCCAGATGCAGTGAGGAACTCTGCCTGGGCAAAATTATGAAACAGTAGGCTGTTACACAGTCAGGGAAACTGTTTTTGAAAGAGGCGTTTATCTGCTGATGTGGTGGCTGTTCAGACAGTTAAGGTGCTGTTGTTTGCCTTGTAACAGGAATGAAGTACTTGCATCTTTAGCAGATAACGGCCTGTTGTTTGCAGCTGAGCCCCCAGTTGCCTATTTGAATGATGCTGGTTATTAGGCCCATTCTTCCTATTCTACTGGGGGGAGTAACCAGCAATGTTGCCTCGTCAACATGTTAAGTATTCATCGAGGTGATAGCGATTACATTAGTCCTTAGTTTGTAGCCACTTCTTACCACCCGGCTTCACCTTGGCTATCTGTGTGGCGTTAACAACCACTGAGAGGTTGATGGAGGAGGCAGAATCACTGCAATTCATCACGCTGCTTATCCCCCCATCGCGTTCTTACGCAGCAGCCTGATCCAGCTCACATTAGAGGTGCCGTGACCATTTGGTAAAGTAGTCAAGAAATGATTCTTTCCCTTTTCTTTCCACATGGGCTGGAGGGGCGAAGAAACTGAGAGCTGTTTCCTGAACCACGGCCAGCACTGTTGTTGAACCTACAAAACCCATGTGAGAGCTCAGCCAGGAAATCAAATACTTTTTCAGAGCAGCTGCTGGTGGACGGTGGGAAGTGTGAATCCTCAGTAGCCCGCTCCCATCCAGATGAGCGTCCTATTGACATCTCGGTCTGTCCCGTTACGGCTTGTCACGCAGCTCTGTTGTCTGGGAAGTTTTTTTCATTAATGCTTTGGCATTTCGTGTTCGTAATGGAGCTCTGATACAACAAGATTTGTCGTCCCCATAGCATGTAGATCAGATTAGTATCTCTGGTATGGTCTTGTGGAGTACTTTGGATGTTGAGACTGATCGCCACTTGTGCACGAGCCCCACGCTGGGCAAACGGAATTAATTCCAAAGTTGCGCGGGTTTCCGTTACCTGCCCGCTGCAATCCGAGTTCAGATTGCTGTCCGAGAGGTCAGTGAGTGCACTGTGGATACCGCCCGCGGAGACCAAGAACGTCTGATGTCCATCCACACTTGTAACCGTAATCCGATTGTTAATATCGAATTTAGCGCTACTCCTCTCGTCGGGGTGGAGTACAGAAATCGATTTAAAGAGCCCTTTATATCGATATAAAGGGCGTTGTAGTGTGGACGGGTACAGCGTTAAATCGATTTAACGCTCTTTAAATCAATTTAAACGCGTAGTGTAGACCAGCCAAAGAGTTCTCAAGGTATAGGAATCAATGAAGAGTTTTTTGTCAGCCAATTCTTCACGAAAAACTGGAGTGCAGGGCTCAACAGAACAGTGTGAGAGCAAGCTATGGTCTGAGGGAAATCAGAACTTGGTCATGATCTTTCTAAGATAATAATATTTTGTCTGTATTATTCATTTTCTGTCCTAGAAAAGAGAGAATGCTTCTAGTGTGCACCTATTTCTCAGATTGTAGTTCAGTGTTTTAAAATTTCATTAGCCCATCTATCCACTTTAAATGGGACCCTTGTAATTAAACCTACTAACACTACAAGTGACATCTCATCATTTTGAGAATTCTGTCCTTTCCTTTTCCAGAGAGGCTTTATCATGTTGCTTGCCTGCACTGCAAAGACAAAGTACATAGCCACTTCCTGCTGGACTCAGGGAAGGGAGTTAGAATGGAAGGATGCCTGAGCAAAGCCTGGAGGTAGGAGTCTGGGAAGGGGGAAAGAGACTCCACAAAGACAAATAAATTTTTAATGTCAGTCTTCTTTTGTAGAATGCTCTTTATTGTGTTCCCCCCACCCCACTCCCTCCCCACTGCCGCCACCACAATCTTCGTCTCCTTTTCTTCTCCCAATGAACTCTGTCTGCTTGCCTGTCCCCAGTCACATGCACTCCCCCAGTGACATCTCCCAATCTCTCCCCTTGTCTGTCTGTTTTACTTTCTGCGCTGCTTTTCTTCTCATGTCACACTGTCACATAAGGCCTGGCCCAGTCAATCATTTCCTCCTCCTCACCAACAGATGGTGGCAGACAGGGGCGTCTCCAGGCACCAGCACACCAAGCGTGTGCCTGGGGCAGCAAGCCACAGGGGGTGCTTTGCCGGTCGCTGCGAGGGCGGCAGGCAGGCTGCCTTTGGCAGCATGCCCGTGGAGGGTCAGCTGGTCCCACGACTTCGGCGGACCTCCTGCAGGCTGCCGCCGAATTCGCGGGACCAGGGACCTCCCACAGGCAAGCCGCCGAAGGCAGCCTGCCTACCATGCTTGAGGAGGCAAAATACCTAGAGCTGTCCCTGGTGGCAGAGACCTCGCTCCCCTATAGAGCCCTGGTCCATCTGGAGTTCTCAAGCAGATCTAGGGTGCTCTTCTCCCTATTCACCAACAGGTATCAATAGTGAGCTCCCTTCTCTTTGAGACCTTTTTTTTGGTCTCATCCTTCTCTCTCTCATTAAGCCCCCCATTTTTCTGTCTCTCTCCCCCGCTCTACTTCTCCCCCCCACTCCTGTTTCTGGATGATTTTCAACATTTTCCCTCCTCAAACCCCCAGCTGGTCCCTGGAAGATGCCTCCTCACCCCAATTCTTCCCTATGCATCTTCCCCAGCTGTTCCCACCCTTCTCCTCATGTTCCCTGTTGGTTCCCACTCCCCTGTCCCATCTTCCTTTGTTATTCCCTCCATTCATTCCTTGTCTCCTCCAGTTGTTCCCTGACTGCTTCCTACTCCTAATCCCCTTTTTCCTTTTCCCTCCCTGTGCGCTTTCCTCCTCTCAGCACACAAAGCTTTCCGTCCGCCTGAGCAGAGCAGTTGAAACTGTATTTAACAAACTGCTCTGAAGCAGGATAGCACAAGCACTTTAGGGCACTTGTTAATGTAATCCCCACCTTCTCTGTTTTTCTCCTTTTCCCCTTTCTGATGTTCCCTTCGTCTGCCTGGCTTCAAGCAGGAGTGGAGGGTATAGTCAGGGATGGCCAGAGCAGGCAGGGGGTGAGAATGCATTGAACAAACTGTTCAGAAGTGCACTGCTACAGTGTGTCAGAGCAGCTGGCTAATTACCCATACCTGCTCTCCACACAGTTGCCATTATTGTTACAAGAGCCTTCTCCTCTGAAGCTCCAGCTGTCTGGAACAGCATCCCTATATCTCTCTACTTCATTGACTCTCTTCATCTCTTTTCAGAGCACAGCTGAAAAGTTATCCCTCCCTAGCCTGTACCTCTCTGCTGTTATTTAACTCTGTAACGCTATTATTTACAGTAAAGTTGTCATGGCCTTGGGATACAGTATGTATGACAGACATTGTCAAACTGGTTTGTACTGGCAGGACGGCAGGGGCAAGGAAGGGCAAGAAAGAAAGACATTAAAAAGGTCCCCAGCAAGATGACTCTAAACTAGTGCTGTATTTACTGACCCAAAGGAAGTACCAGGGGCGCTGGAACAGGGGGGCACAGGGGCCCACGGCCCTCACACTTTTTGAAAGTGGATGAGCCTGTCCTGTTCATTTTTTGCCACAGGTCCCACCCCTGCCCCTCCTCTTCCCCCTGAGGCCCCACCCCTAGGCCAACAAGCACACCAGCAGCTGGAGCCCAGCTGGGAAACCCTGGGCAGCAATGGGGACACACATACTCTCCACCTGTCTGTGGTGTGGGGGCTTGAGAGCAGCCCCAGGCTTTGCCCATGCCCCCTGAGCTCCCTGGCCAAGGCAGATGGGGGGGGCACAGCTTCCCGGGCAGCTCGTACCATGGCTCCACCTCCTGACTTGAGTCGGGTCGGGGTAAGAGCTGCAGAGGCAGCTGTGGGAGCCATGACTGGGCTGGGGACCCTGGGGCCGGGTGTTATATCCTTGGGGGCAGACAGTTTAGGAAGAAATCACTTGAGGCCAGACAGCAGACAGATAACAAAACTACCATTTATTTACAGACACAGAGCTCGCCTAACTGGCCGAAGCTGGCTGGGCTATCCCCTAATAATCTAACTCAGTTGCCATAGGAACAAAAACCATGACAACCAAATACACAACATATTCCTCCCCCGCAATAAGAACATCCCCTAAATAAAACACACACTAGACTAGAGAAGGAGGGTAGACTGCCTCCATTCCCGGTTAAACCCTGGGGATTATTTTGCCCCATAACCGTGGGTTCACCCTAGCTAAAGATCCAGCCGATGAGAAGGGCTTCTATCCCTAGGTGGATTATGGCGAACTCCTGGTGTTGTTGCACCTGAAAGTTCCATGGGCTCAGGGTCCACAGGACGAACAGGGAGGAGGTGGTATCAGCTAGTGCTGGGCAAAGGGGTATCTCAGCCGCCGGCAGTAATGGAGGAGAACAGTCAGGAACAGGTGATTCGTGATTTGGTGTCTCACTGGAAGAGGTGAAGTCAGACCAGTCAACTGCAGATGTGTCCTGAGGACTGGCATGACCTGGCAACAGCTGATCTACATGTCGCCGCCAGGTAAGATTCTCTGCAGTCCGGACTGTGTAGGAAACAGGTCCTGTTGGAGTGATGATCGTGGCAGGGACCCATTTAGCTCTGGAAGTATAATTCCAAGCCAAAACTGGCTGTCTCGGGCTAAAGGTTCGGTCTTTTGCTCTGGGTGCCCGTCTGATGACTTGATATTGCTGCTGATGTTGCACAATTTGTTGGGGTTCAGAAGGTTTCAGCAGATCAAAGCAAGTGCGCAGCTGTCGTCCCATCATTAGAAAGGCCGGGGATGCCTGGGTCGTAGCATGAGGTGTTTCTGTAGGAAAGTAAGAAGGTATGCAGACGCTTTTGAATGGAGCGTTGTCCCCTTGCTGATTTCAAAGCGTGTTTCATTGTCTGCACAAATCTTTCAGCTAATCCGTTGGTGGATGGATGATATAGTGCTGACGTGATGTGGTGTATCCCATTTGCCTTCATAAAGTTTTGAAACTTCTGAGAGACGAACTGCGGTCCGTTGTCGCTCACAAGTTGTTCTGGGAGACCGAAACCACTAAAGAGTCCCCATAGTTTTTGGATAGTACTCTCTGCAGTACTGGACTGCATTATACAGACTTCTAGCCATTTAGAATGGGCATTTATTGCCACCAAGAACATGCTTCCTTCAAGGGGGCCAGCGAAGTCAATGTGAATACGTTGCCACAGGTTTTCAGGCCAGTCCCATGGGTATAGGGGTGCCCATACAAGCTTTTGCCTTCTCTTCAATAGCACTGTCCAATCCAGGCCACCAAAAATAGCTTTGTGCAATTCCCTTCATGCGCATTATTCCACAGTGACTGGAATGTAGCTGTTCTAACATCTGTGATCTCAGTGGTGGTGGAATAATGACACGTCTCCCCCACAACAAACAACCAGATTGGACCGATAACTCCGTCCTCCTGGACATGTAGGTAACAAGGTCCAGTGAGACCGGAGAAGTTTGTTGAGATTTTCCATGCATCACCAGGTCCATAACTTGGGACAATACTGGGTCAACGCGGGTTGCCTTCTTTATCTGACTAGCAGTGATGGGTGTATTCTCTACCTGTTCAAAGTAGAAGATTTCCTTTTGGACACTATCTTGATGTTTGACCGGCAAAGGCAACCTTGAGAGGCCATCTGCATTGCCATATAGAGTGGATTTCTGATATTTGATTTCTTATGTGTGTGTTGAAAGTAACAATGTCCAGTGTTGCATACAACTAGCAGCTAATGGGGGAATGCCTGTGTAGGGTCCAAAAATTGACGTCACAGGTCGATGGTCTGTTAGAAAAGTAAACTTTCACCCAAACAGGTATTGATGAAACTTCCGAATTCCAAAAATAATTCCTAATGCCTCACGTTCGATTTGGGCGTAGTTAGTTTCTGCTTTGCTTAGAGTGCATGAAGCAAAAGCAATAGGTCTCTCTTTTCCCGAAGGCATAATGTGTGACACGACTGCTCCCACTCCATAAGGGGAGGCATCGCAGGCCAATTATAGGGGTAAGGATGGATCAAAGTGCGTTAGAACTTCAGAATTTAGCAATGCATCCTTAGCTTTGTTAAATGCAACATCACAGGCTTCAGTCCACTTCCAGGCCTTGTTCTGCCCAAGGAGCTCATGAAGTGGTTTTAGCAGTGTGGCTAACTGTGAGATGAACTTTCCATAATAGTTCAGTAGTCCTAGAAACGAGCGCAGCTGGCTTACATTTCGAGGTGGGGGAGCCTCCACAATAGCTTTAACTTTTGCAGGGGCCTTATGAAGACCTGCAGAATCAATGATGTGTCCCAAATATTCAACAGAGGGCTTGAAGAATTCACACTTGTCTTTGCGAACTCGTAGGCCATACTCTTCCAGTCTTTGTAGGGTAGCCTCTAAATTCTTTAAGTGATCCTCTTCATTCCTTCCAGTGACCAGGATATCATCCAGATAGCACTGAACTCTTGACAAACTACACGAGATCTGGGTCCATAGCCCCCTGGAACAGGGCGGGGGCAGACGCTATTACGAAGGGTAGGCGACAGTATCGATAAAGCCCCTTATGAGTCACAATAGTCAACAGCTCTTGGGACTTTTCATCGACATGCATCTGTAAATATGCTTGACTCAGATCAATCTTACTGAACTTTTGTCCTCCGGCCAGGTCTGCGAAGAGGTCATCGATGTGGAGAAGCGGGTATTGCTCTGCACACAACACTGGGTTGACAGTGACTTTAAAATCACCGCAAATCCAAAGAGATCCATCTTTCTTCATTATTGTGACGATAGGAGTGGCCCATGAGCTATGGGTAACTGGTATTAGGACTCCATTGGTGACCAGGCGCTCCAGGTCTGCTTCAACTTTTGGCCTGATGGCATATGGCACAGTTCGGGCTTTCAGATATTTTGGTGGACTGTCAGGTTTAATGTTCAATGTCACAGTGATTCCCTTCATACTTCCCAAATCATCTCCAAAAACAGCAGCATGTTTCCTTAGTATAGGGGTTAGACTGGTTTCTTCTTTAGTCATCCGGTGCACTTCTGCCCAGTTCAGCTGAATCTTCCCAAGCCAAGACCTACCCATTAAGGCTGGGTAGTTACCTCTCACCACAAACAGTGGCAATTTAGCAGCCTGTCCATTGAGCTCCACCTTAACATCAATAGTGCCCAACATGGGCACAGCTTCTCCCGTATACGTCTTCAGAACAGTTTTTGTTGCCTTAAGCGGAAGATGCTGTAGCTTTTCTTTATACACAGTCTCGGAGACCAGCGAGACGGCTGCACCGGTGTCCAGTTCCATGCGTATAGGTTTGCCATCCAACAATGGGGTTACCCAGTATTCATGTGAGCCCACTGCCAAAGACAAAACATGCAGTGGCACTTCCTCTTGCGATGAGGTGTCACCTTGATCATCCTGGGTCTGCTCTAGGGTATGCAGGGTTCCTCTTTTTGTCGGCCAGACCACAGGCCTCTTTTTCTTTTGTTTACAGGCACACTCAATGTGTCCCTTTTTGCCACAGTGTCGACACACCAGGTCCTTACACCAGCATTCTGATGCCTGGTGACCTGGCTTACCACAGCGGTAACATTCCTGACTCTGCACAGTTTTGTGGGTAGGTTCTTGGGACACTTTTTGCACCCTAGGGGATGCACCGATGTATTGCGCCTCCCTTGTAGCCAGTTCCATGGAGACAGCAATATCAACAGCCTTCTGTAATGTAAGCTGAGCCTCTGTCAGTAGGCGCTTCCGTATAGCTTCACTGTACAGGCCACACACTAACTTGTCACGCAGGGCATCATTTAACATCTCCTTAAATTCACAGTGTTCTGCTAGCTTTTTTAAAATTGCTACAAATTGTACAACTGTTTCATCTTCTTTTTGGTCTCTTTTGTGGAACCGATATCTTTCAGCAATTACCAGTGGTTTGGGGGAAAAATGGGACCCCAGGATTTCCACGATGTCACTGTAAGATTTAGTCTCAGGCTTAACAGGGTGTAGTAAGCTGCTTAGCAGGGAGTAGGTTTCAGCCCCTACAACACTTAAGAATATTGGCACCTTCTTCTCTTCTGTAATGTCATTTGCAAAAACCAAAAGCTCAAAACGCTCAGTATACACATGCCACTGCACTATATTCTCATCAAAAGGTTCCAGTGGCCCAGTCAGAGTAGCCATGATTTTTAGTTTCACTTTCACAGTCAGTGCAACAAGCAGTTTTTTTGTTTGTTTGTTCTTTACCTTGACTTCTACTTCCTTCTGTTACTGGAGCAGCACCGGAATCCCATCCTCGTCGCCACTTGTTATATCTTTGGGGGCATCCAGTTTAGGAAGAAATCACTTGCGGTCAGACAGCAGACAGCTAACAAAACTACCATTTATTTACAGACACAGAGCTCGCCTAACCGTCCGAAGCTGGCTGGGCTATGCCCTAATAATCTAACCAATAATCAACCAAATACACAACACCAGGAACATGGGCTACTCTTGGGCCCCCCAACCCCACGCAGGTGGAGGGGCCCTGGCTCCTTGGCCCAGCTGTCTTCCGGATTGGCTGGGGGGTGAAGCCTTCAGGGAAAAGGAGGGGAAGGGGCAGGACCACAGAGTGGGTGGAGGGCTCAGCCCCCCCACCCTACACACACACTTTTGGGAAGACTCCACCACCCCTGGAAAGTATCCATCCTTGTTTTTTAACCCTTAGCATATTGTTCTATCTTAAAATGTTAATCAGCATAAGGACTGGTCAGTTCCTGTCTGGGATTTACTAGAGTAGCTGTGGACTTGGTCAGAGGAGAGCGGGTTTCTCACTCTGGCAAGCAAGGCCAGGATAGTTTGCTCTTGTGTAAACTGGCCCTGTTTCTTGCTGGCCAGAAACATACCCTTCCCATTCTCTGGCCTTCTGACCAGCCACAACTCGGTTCCTCTCAGGCCAGTAACTTGTGCAAGGTAGGGACACAATGGGGAGAAGAGAATATGAGCATGAAGAAACTTTAACAGGGAGCCCTGAGCTCAGTGCTCAGATGAGGAGGCAAAGTATGCTAGTAATCAGTACCAAGTCTCAAAGAAAGAGAAGGTAAAGGGAGGAATTAGGTGCCGAATGCTAGGTCAGGCCACTGCAGAGGAGGGAGTGAGAAGAGAAGAGAGGCAGGAGCCAAGCTAATTTTGCTCCCATCCTCAACCATAAATCCTAAAAATGTATATACATTTCCCTCAGGATTAGTGACAGAAAGGCTATTTGTAACTCTGCACTTCTACCTTGCTGTCATTGTCCCTTCAGAAGTTCCATGCTGCATGAATAGATTCTTTCTGCCTGTGATTCATAATAATAGTCCACTGCATATACATATATGTAGCACCATTCATCCAAGAATCTCAAAGCTCTTTCCAAACAATAACGAAACCCATAGCACCCTGTTAGGTAAGCAACTATTATTATTCCCATTTCACAGATAGTTAGCCTTAACCAAAGAGAGTATTTGACTTGTACAAGGCCCCATAGGAAGTCAGCAGCAAAGCTGGCAATACAGCTGTGCATCCTGCTTTCCAGTCCTGTGCTCTAATCAGATCACCATTCAACCCTTCCCCCGCCATCCCCCTAAGAAGCCATGCCTCCTAGAAGAGCAAACACCAGTGCATTAGTGGACAACAGAAAAATGAGAGGACAGTAGTTTAATGAAGGTCCAAATACATAAAAGAGAAGAGAGACAAGGTGAAGAGGCAGTTCCCTAGTATAAGACTTGACACAAGTCACTGGCAGAGGTATGCCTGTTCCAGGTCATGCCATCATTTTAAAAATAAATTTCACATAATCCCTTCACTAAGGGCTTGTCTACATGGGAAAGTTTGACCAGTAACACTTGTATAGTTATACTGCTAGAGTTAACTCTATATAGTTATATGGCATAGACCCTTCATATACAAGACTGGCTTTTTTCAGTTTAGTTTAAACCTCTTTCCAAAGTGACAAACTAAACCCCTTCCTAAAAAAAGCCACTCTTATTCTGGAATAAAAGCAGCGACATAGGGAATTACACAAATATAACTCTATCAGTTTAAATTCACACCTTATTTTATGCCAGTATATCTTCCCCTAGTTGACATTCCCTGAATTACCTGTAATCTCAGGCTGTTAAAATACTACAGTGGTGGGCATAAAATGGATAGAACAGAACAGAAGCCACCAACAAAGAATAGTAGAAGGCTGCTCCAATCAAATCCTCTTCCCCCTCCCACTCACTGAATTTTGGGATCAGTATTTTAAAAAGATTATCTTGGCACTTTTTCCAGCTCCAGATTATTATTTGCTATGTGTATATAGTACTAGAAGTGTGGCATTGGGCCTTACACAATGAGTAAAGATATATTCCCTGTCCTAAACAGATTACAGTCCGGATAATCATAAAAAACTACCAAAGGCAGAATCTAAAACTAGATTGTCAATTTGGTAGTGTTCATCCTGCTATTGCTCTCTTTGAGGGAGAGAGGGGACTGGGACTTTATTTTATTTTTAAATGATCAATTAAAGGAAAGTTGTCAGGTCACAAGAATTGTTCTAATTACTGAGTTTTCACTGTATTAAATACTCTAAGTTAAATCAACTAACATTGAGCAAACTGCTGCTACTTCCCCCCCACTTCTTTCTTTCTAAGAACCCTCCACAGAATTAGCAGTTAGGTGCTAATTGCAAATGATTAAGTGCTCACCAGTCTTACACTTCTTGTTTTAATATTAATGAGATGGATTAGCATGGAATATTGCTTGTATTAATATTATAGATGGAAGTCTGCATGGATCACTGCCTACTGTTTTGTATTACAAAAACCATGAAGCAAAAGAAGAAAACAATTTAAATACTAAAGGTGTATTATTAGAATACCATGTATTTCTGTTAGCAAGAAAGAAGTAAAGGGACTGAGGAAAACAAAGTTAAACACAATTAAATTTGTACAAACAACATATAATTTTTTCAATAACCAGAAGGTGCAAAGTTTATCTTTTTATAATAGTTATCTCATCAGTCTCTGTAAATAAGCAGAATATGTTAACCATAAATCAGATTTAAATTATTCCATACAGCACAGACACATCCATAGAAACACCTATCCTGCTTTGCTATAAAGAAGTAAGTTGGCTATTGAATTTTTTCATGTATCTGAACTCCTGTCACAGGACCACTAGCAACTCATTCAACATCCTAATTGTTCTCTCTTATCTTCAAGATGAAAAGCTATCTCTAAATGGGCTTTTCTTATTATTATGAATCACCTCTCCTTCCTCCACTGCTGTTCCTCCTCCTCCTCCTCAGATGCCATGGAAGATTGAAGCCTATTTTTCATGCATTGTTGTGTTAGCATCTACAACATTTGACTAGCTCAACCCTGCCCCAGTAACTCAGGAAGAAGGTGAATGCATTTCACTGTAGAAGATAAATCACATCTGTGTTAAAATGAAATTAAATTGGTTGAAAATGTAAATTTTTTTTTATTTTATTTATGGCAAACAAGGAAAAATTATATGTAGATACCTGATCTGTGGAATTTTCACTCACATAAATTTTGTTGAATTTCCCTGGCAATTTATATATATATAAAAAAAAAATTCCCCTCTCACCCCTATGGGTGGTATGTGTCTTCCTCAACCTCAGGTCCTCTACCAGAGGCCTGGGAGTTTGAGGGTTCTGCGCAGTATCTTAGCTGTTCCTAGCACTGCACTCTTCTGGACAGAGAGCTCTGATGTTGTTCCTGGGATCTGTTGGAGCCACTCACCCAGCTTAGGAGTCACAGCCCCGAGTGCTCCTACCACCACTGGGACCACTTTGGCCTTCACTTTCCACATCCTCTCTAGTTCCTCTTTCAGGCCCTGGTACTTCTCCAGCTTCTCATATTCCTTCTTCCTGATGTTGCTGTCACTTGGCACTGCTATATCTATCACCACCGCTGTCTTCTGGTCCTTGTCTATTACCACGATGTCTGGTTGATTGGCCAGTACCTGCCTGTCCGTCTGGATCTGGAAGTCCCACAGAATCTTAGCCCTGCTATTCTCCACAACCTTCTGTGGAATCTCCCATCTGGTCTTGGGAGGGTCTAGCCCATACGCTGTGCAGATGTTCCTGTACACAATGCCAGCCACTTGGTTGTGCCGTTCAGTGTATGCTGTTCCTGCCTGCATCTTACATCCTGCCACTATGTGTTGGACTGTCTCTGAGGCCTCTCTGCACAGTCTGCACCTTGGGTCCTCTCTAGTGTGGTAGACCCCTGCTTCAATGGATCTGGTGCTCAGTGCCTGTTCCTGTGCTGCTATGATCAGTGCCTCAGTGCTGTCTTTTAGTCCAGCCCTTTCCAGCCACTGGTAGGATTTCCCAATGTCAGCCACCTCAGCTATCTGTCGATGGTACATCCCATGAAGGGTCTTGTCTTGCCATGGCACTTCTTCTGCTTGGTCTTCCTCCCATGTCTGCTGCTGCCTCAGGCATTCTCTCAGCAGCTAATCCTGGAGATGCTTGGCTACACGATTATATATATATATATATATATATGAAATGAATTTTTGGGAAATTTGCAGAGTTTGCATATTGCAATGTTAATTACTGGAATAGTACGTAAAATATCATGTTTGAAGGGCAAAATCAGTGACAGTGCCTGTCAGTGATTTTCCAAGTGGCTGGGGAAAAAAACTTCTATTTGCAAAGTATCTTCACTTAGTGAAACTGAAAAGGGAGGTGACAAAATTAAAATTTGGTATATAGTACCATGTGGCCTCGTTCCCTTTTTTATTTTTTTTAAACTTTTGTGCTCTCTCTCTAATCACTTGGAAGGGGAAAATATACAAGTATCTTTTTTTAAAAGGGTCACAAAATCTATAATTAAATATTTAATATCAAAACCATGTTGTCTGATTCATGGCTTCAGTTTTGTGCCCTGATCCTGCAAAACACTAAAGCATATGAATATCTTCATCCACCTGGCTAGACCGATTGACCTAAACAAGGCTACTGGTGTGACTGGAATTACTCACACACTTAAGGGTCTGCAGAATTAGCCCCCCTGCTTTCTCTTGTCTGAAAATTGCAATCTCGTCTTTTTGCAGCTTTTTTTCCTTGAGGTTGAAGGTAAGAAAAGGATTGTGGAAATCAGGGAAATTATTTTATAATATTCCTAATAAAAGGTTTAAGAATCATATAAAATGCAAGTCTAGAAGAAGCAAGCCTCAATTGCAAGATTAGCAAGAATACTGAGGCAACCTTAACAGAAACAAGAGACACAGGCACACATGGCAGCAATTAAGAAGGGATCAGTTACCAAACTCTGCTCACAGATATGCATGTGCAACTGCTGTTGAAATCAATGAAAGTTGAGCACAAATATAGGAAAGAACTGGCCCATAATTTAGCTATCACTAACACAAAGACATAGTACTGATAAAAAGAGGCATCACTGCAGACACAACAGCATCTGCAGCAAGAACAGATTAAGGGCTGGTCTACACTACGGGGTAAAATCAATTTTAGATATGCAATTTCAGCTACGTAAATAACGTAGCTGAAGTTGAATATCTAAAATCGATTTACTCACCAGTCCTCACTGCGCGGGATCGATGTCCGCGGCTCGCCATGTCGATTCCGGAACTTCGTTGGGGTTGGTGGAGTTCCGGAATCGATATAAGCGCGCTCAGGGATCGATATATCCCGTCTAGATTAGACGTGATATATCGATTCCCGAGCAATCGATTTTAACGCGCTGATACAGCGCGTAGTCTAGACGTGGCCTCAGTAAGATCTTTTGCTGTTACTCAGGCAAACTAGCCTCTGGCTCTATCTTATAGAGCACCATAACCATCTCTTACCTTCTCTTAGTAGGCCACTGTTGCTGCTCATGATGCTATTACTAATTTCAGCAGCAATGTCACATTGGGATCTAGTAGCATATACCCCAACGTCAATGTTGAATTCCATTAACTTCAATGAGACTCAACACAGGTTCAGGGGGTCTGTGCTAACAGATTCTGATGCAGCATCAGGACATTATTTGGTAGAGAAACAAGAGTTAATTGTAGCAGCATATTATCCATCAGCTGTATGTTGCCCTTAGCACATTGCCAGCCTGTAGGTAGTTACTAATTTGGGCAGCTTTGTTTGTTTGAGTCCTCTCAGTTTGTTTCTCTGCTTCACATCACTTGTTTATTTTGACTTTAAAAATATGAAATGAGTAGGCAGCAGGTATCTCCCAGCTGATAAACTGCAACTTCAGGTCTGGCTGGTAGATATTTGGTTTTACAGAGAACTGCCTTTTTTAAAAACACACAAAAAACTATTTTTTTGTGAAAATATTCATTAAAAATGTCCCTTTTGAAGGAAAAAGGTTTTGAAATTGAAATGCTTTTGACATCTCTACTTTTACATGAGATTAGGGAGGATTTGCCCTCTGAATTATGAGCATGAATGTTTTATTTTGATTTGTTTTTCTATTAGATGTCATTATATAAAAGAAGAAAATCCTAGCTCAGTGATCTCTTTTTCTCTAACTAGGTACTTATACAGCTTCTATCTTCATAAGCGACAAGTGCCTCGAAGTATTTATGGATTTATCTTCACAACAGCCTTGTACAATAGGCAGTGGTTTCCCCAGGAATTGAAATTAGGGGTGGGTGTTCGAATTTACAGGAGGGGTGTCAGGACCAATGAGATAAATAAAAGAAATATGAATAAAGTAAATGTTTTGTTAGGATTATGCAGATTTAACATAAGAATAATGCAAGTTACACCAACATACATAACAGGTCTAGATTTCTAAAAAAAAATGTATTTAATTTAAATTGACATTTGAAAAGTAAGCCATCATGGGATAAGAGGGCAGTCCTCTCATTGATCAGTAACTGATTAAAAGATGGGGAACAAAGGGTAGGAATAAATTATCAGTTTTCAGAATGGAACGCGATAAATAGTGGTATCCTTGAGGGGTCAGTACTGGGACCAGTACTGTTCAACATATTCGTCTGGAAAAATGGGTAAACAGTGAGATGGCAAAATTTGCAGATGATACACAACTATTCAAG